>NC_138537.1:37251318-37538818 GCF_964234715.1 Podarcis melisellensis
ATGCTCCTGATGAGGCAGTCAGAAGCACAGCAGGGTTTCTGAATTCAGAATTGGAGTTGGGGGGTGGGAGACCCCATGGTATTTTACTGATCTTTCAGGAAACCAGTGTAGTTTTCTGAGCACAGTCGCAAACTGAGCCCAAGGTATCCCTCCCATAACTACATATAATAACCAGGCCTCTAAGTTCTGTGCTTCTGTCATTAAAATAAAGTAAGTGCTGCAAAGAAAAGTGTTGATGCACTTATTCCCAGGATGATCACCCTTCCCTTTTTTCCTTCCAGCATGACCAGCTACAGCCTCACTCTCTGCATACCAACCATGTGCTAAATGGTGACCTCACTGGAGATTCAGAAAGTTTCTGTCTGCAGGGAGTGATAGACTCTGCCTCACTGCACCCACCTGCCACACCATTCCCCTTCTACCTCTCTGGCCAGCACTATGCAACTGACATGCTCATTATTCTAGTGGAAATCAAGGGAATCGAAGTGACAATCAAAGGGGCTCGGCTGAATGAATTAAAACATGAAAAAAGACAGGAGGGAAGAACCAAAGAGAGAACAAAGTGAGGGATTTCTTTTAAAAATGGAATGAATACAGGAAAAAAAAACACCAGGCAGCATGTCAGAAAAGGTGCATTTTCTTGATTCCTGTGTATAGCTCTTTCCCTTTCATTTTCCACTTTTCATTAGATTCCTGAGGCTTTATTTGTTCTGTGAAAAATGTGCTTCTCCACCTGGTGGCAGATATCTCCCTATCTCCCATGAATAAATGCACTCTACATAGCGTGCATTGTAGTAATCTATATTGATAGATGACGCAAAAAGGTGTCCTGTGTTAAATTATCCCAGTTGCAGCTAACAGGAACCTCACTGAGGACAAAGAAAATGGCAGCAGTAAGCTCCTAATAGCTCCTGTTGTCCAGCATTTAGACAGTCATTTATGGTTCCGTCATACACATGCAGGAGACTATGAGAAGGAAGAGAACAAAAGAACTTCAGTTTTCAAGAGCCCCAATACTGGCTGCAATCCAAAGACATTCTTGTATGTATGGAAGCAGGTATGTGTATACTGGAAGGGCTGTGGGTCACACTCCTCACACAGAGATATACACACTAAGTAGACTGTGATCCAGACAAATGAAAAGAACTGCACATTGAATGGTTCTAATTAATCCTCAGCCTTGAAAAAGTGTGCACATTTTCTCTGCATGATTGAAACATGCTTATCTCGTAGCACTGCATGAGGATATGCTAACTTCACAAGGCAGAGTCACAGCAACAGGTTTCTTTGGGAAGATGTAGAGCCTGAGGCAGACAACCAAATGGCCAGGGCAGAGGAAGCTGGGAAGAAAAGAATACTTCTCAACATTTTCCTGTGTTGAAGTCTTAGAAGGATCGTTTTGAGCTCAGAAAACACAAATCCTAGAAACGTACAGACAGTACTAAAACTGTTGAATGGTTTCTTTAAATGTAAAGGTTCATCATTGTTCCACTCAATGTGTATGTCTTTAAGGGGCCAGAGCAAGGGCCAGAGCTAAATGTAAAGGTTCATCATTGTTCCACTCGATGTGTATGTCTTTAAGGGGCCAGAGCAAGGGCCAGAGCTAAATAACAAGACCCAGCTTTACAGCTGTGAAACATAGCAGGTGCTGCTGAGTTGTATTGATTAAGCTCTGTCAGCAATTGGGTTTAGTATATAAGGAGCAGCACCTAGCTCTCCCATTACCCTGGGGGATGGATTGGTGGTTGGGTCTGGTTTGTTGTTGATGTATTTAGTGTATAAGGAGTTTTTGTGGTGTAGTGGTTAAGAGTGGTAGTCTCATAATCTGGGGAACCAGGTTTGAGTCTCCGCTCCTCCACATGCAGCTGCTGGGTGACCTTGGGCCAGTCACACTTCTCTGAAGTCTCTCAGCCCCACTCACCTCACAGAGTGTTTGTTGTGGGGGAGGAAGGGAAAGGAGAATGTTAGCTGCTTTGAGACTCCTTAAATGGAGTGAAAGGCAGGATATCAAATCCAAACTCTTCTTCTTCTTCTAATTAAACCCTCGTTTAAGTTATTTTTGAGTCCCTTTTTAATGCATGGTCTCCCCAGCAAGCTCTCTGCAGCGCTACCATACTGCAAATAGTCAACAAAAACCGTGTCCACAAAGTACCGGTAAACATGAGCATCTTCCTCCAGGCTTATTCAATCTCTGCTGACTGTCAATTTGTTTCCAGACCCACTTTGAAGTTCAGACTTGCCCAGAGTTAATGCATTGCACTTGCATCAGCAGTAAGTAGCCCAGAATATGTTCATAGCCCTCTGCAGAGTGGGTCCAAGGCCTGTCTGCCAACTTGTGTTTTCCAGAATTCCACCCCCCCCCCATATCAGACATGCACAGCCCTTTGTGAGTCACCCTCTTGTGCAATGTATGCAGAGGACTACAGCAAGGTTGAGACAACTTCTCTTTTTTTCTCATTGGTAGGAGATAAATATGTGAAGCTGAAATGGCAAGGAGATAAGGGTTGCAGAACAGTGAGAGAGCAAAACTGTTGTTAAAGAGCATATCCCAGTGCAGGGAGACTTGGGAAGGAAGGGAGTTAGGCAGATAGTGTTCAGTTATAAGCTGAACTGCTCTCAAGTGCATAAAACTATCCCTGCTGAGATAAGTGCCCCGAATTAAAACTGTCAGGCAGCCGCTGCTTTTGCTGTATAGACAGATGACCATACTTTTTCTTGAATATCATCTTCTCTAAGCTTTAATTAACCCACAGGAACCCAAGGTGAAACTAGGAGTTAAGAGTAAGCAAGCCACACTTCTTAGTAAAGTTACCTGCTGTGGAGTAAGGGAGAGAGAAGGGGGATGATGCAATAAGATAGATAGGAGGAAAAAATGGGTGAGTGGCAAACACAACGGACTCAAAAGCCAACATTCAAGGTCTGCTTTCCAGTGTTGTTTAAGCTGTCATGTCTAGATTGCAGTCCATAAGCTTCTTGATCCAGGCAATTTATTATGAAATAACTGCAACTCTAGTTTATGCAGCTAGTGGATTGTTGCATGAGTAGTTTCGAATGCTTGAACTTCAAAGGAGCACTGTTCAACTAAAACGTATAATGAGTAAGCAGTACATAATGCTCACATGTTTGCTCTACAACCCCCCTTTAGGCAGCTTGGTAGTAGTGTTACCACACTAATCTGGCTCAAGTAACAAACCAATCACATGACAGTTTGGTTTGTATTGCGTAATTGAATAATTTGGTATAGAATCATAAATTTGGGAGGGACTATAGGGTCATCTCGTCTTCTACAGCATCCTTGACTGATAGCTGCCCAGCCTCTGCTCCAGAAAAAGAGAGCCCCCACCTCCCAGGGGAGTCTCCTACTGTCAAAGAGCTCTTACCATGAGAAGACTTTCCCCCAATTTTCATTTCAAATTTGCTTCTTGGTAATTTCCCCTCATTAGTTATAGTCCTGACTGCTGGAGCAAAAGAAAATAACCCTGGAACCATCTTCTACATGACAGCCCTCTGAACATCTGTAGACCACTAGTAGGACTCTTCTTAATCTTCTCTTCTCCAGGCTAAACATATCTAGCGAACTGGCTGTCACTGCCGGACATGGAACTGAGACTCCCAGGGCAAGGCACAGGTTAAAAAGTGAAGCAGGTGCATAAGCGGTATAGACAATGCACCTTTCTTCTGTTGAGCAGAGAAGGAACAGCTCTTAGCATGGCAAGTGACCAGAGCTCTGGGACTGGCACTCTTTCGAGTGGGCTGGGTCTATGGTTTCTTTGCACCCACACTGGAGTCTCTGTGTTCTTGGAGGTGGTGTCAGCACCAGCTCAGCATCCAATGTATTCTCAGTCCCTTGCCTGAAGGAGGAGGCTTCTCACTGATGGGAGGTGGCACCAGGGTGACTCCGCAACAGGAGGTATCTGGCTAGGGCTGTCCGATGTCACATGGACAGAACACTCCTCTGCCAACACATTTGCTCCCTCACCTGGATCCAGTTCTTCATTCCCTAAGCCAATTGTCTCCTCCCCAGGCTCAGATACTTCTTGGGGTCCTGATTTCACACACACCTCTGCTAGGACCCTCCCCAGGGTTGTCCAAATTCCTGAGCTTGTCCCATTCCTCCTTGGGATCCAACCATTATCTCCATGACATCTCCATGGGACTCATAACGCCCAGCTTTTTGTTCCATTTCTCATACTACTTGCTTTTCAGATCATCACCATCCAGGTTGCCCTTCTCTGGACATGATCTTCTGTGTCAATGTGCTTCTTAAAATGTAGCAGTAGAACTGGCTACTGTATTCCAAATGTAACCTGACCAGAGTGGAATTATTTCTTCTTATGATCTGGACACCATACTTCTGTTAGTGTCATATCAATCTTGTAGGTGCAAAATCATAGCTTCATTGCACCCTGGTTTTTTTCAGTTTTTAAAAAAGAAAGCATGAAAAAAATCTAACTTGTACACATTTTATATGCATTCTTCCCCTAAGATATGCCCCTTTGTATTTTTTAAAGACATTTATCCTGTAAGAGTAATTTTAATGCATTTCCCCATAATATATTTGTTTTTGTGTTCATTGCTTTGAACTGAAACCACACCACAAAATTCAGAGAAGTGTGCAATCTGACTGATAGTTGCATTCTGATCTGCATATGAACCTGGGACTAGAAAATTAGGTCAGTTCACATTAAAATGTGGATTGAATGAATGTCTTCTCCATTCCTTCAAAAACTGTCTGGTGGTCCCATGTTGCTCTTCCTCCTTGTATCGTCTATAGACAGGAACATGAGGTCTTTCTCTTTGCTACAATAAACCTTTCTGGGGTTGTACCATGTGTCAGTAGAGCCGATGAATAGAGATGAATATTGGTCCCGAGGCAAGCTGATGTATCGGCTGAACTCAGCAACTGGTTATTTCATTCCTGCTCACACCTTGTAGCTGGTTGTCAGCGTGGGCAGTGTTGAAAGAGTGTTAATTTCCAGCTATGTTAAACAGTTGCTTGAATAATTTATTGGTTATTTATTCTGCTTGAGAGGAAGGTCAGAATATGCATTTAAATGGAAATGTTATTACAAACACTACAGAAAGGACCGAGTCATTATCAGTGCTTCTCAGCTGGACCCAGTTTGAAACAAGCTGGTCAGGGAGATCAGGGAGCCCATACTTAATCCTGAAGCATTTATCAAACACTATCGCAGCTGTTTTACACACAAAGGGTCTCCAGAATGTGTCTGAGCTCACGGTCCCTGTCCTTGAACAGGCGGGAGTCAGCATTAGTCTACTTCCGCCTCTCCTCACTTTGAACAGCCAACTTGGGAAAGGGTGAAAGGCCTGTTCAGAACCCTTCAAGCCAAAGGAAGATTAAGGTCGTTTCTGCAGATCAAGGTTTTTCAGTGGTTGGAACATAGGGAACTTATAGTGAGACAGATCATTGGTCCATCTATCTCAGCATCATCTGTCCTGACTGGCAGCAGCTCTCTGTGGTTTCAGGCAGCGACTGAATTGGGACTTTTGGGTTGCAAAGCACATGAGCTATTATGGAGCTACAGCCCTCCCCTTGGACAAGTATTGCAGCCTGGCCTTGTATTGACATGATGTCATTGCTTCCATCCAGCCTCCCTCACTACTGTATTTTCCCAGTTGGTTGTCGCTATTGCTTACCAGGAGGAAGTGGCAAAGGGGAGGTTGGTGTGGTGCAAACGCACTGTCAGGAAATCTGGATTGGCTCTGCCAGTGTGTTCACACCACACAACCTCCATGTCTTACCTCTCCTGGTAAGCAAGAGCAGCTCACCTGCTGGCAAGTTAACATAGTGGCTCTGCTCCACCCAGAGATCTGCTTCTGATCCCCTTCCGTACCCATAACAGCACCAGCCACTGTGCATCCAACATATACTTTGAGCTTGTTTCTTCTTCTACAATGTGCCTTGATCCTCAGGACCCACAAACTCACTGCTGCTGCTGCTGCTGCTGCTCTCTACTCACACCCAGTGTTAGGCCCATATGCCCTCTCACTCTGCCTACTGCCTGTCATGTCACAAAGTCTTCAGTCTTTTCATTGCAACATGCTGCTGCTATAGAGTAAACTGCTGCTCCTGCACTTCTGCCTAGACCAGCCTTGTCCAACCTGTAGCCCTCCAGGTGTAGTTGGCCTATAACTCCCATAATCCCTGACTATCAGCCATTCTGGCTTGAGCTGATAGGAGTTGGAGGCCAACCATATGTGGAGTGCACCAAGCTGAGGAAGGCTGGTCAACATCAGCTAATGGTAAGGCAAGCTGTGCTTCAGTACCAACCATTAGGATTCTCAACTTGTGAGGTAAGCATTGCTGCTGCTGCTGCTGCTAGGAATTGAATTATCTTGGTTAGAGAGGGAAGCAGAAAGCAGATCCAGTAGTGCTGAAATAAATGGGCTTTAGAAGACCTGGGGCCAAAGTTCGCTGAGAAAGCAGCAAAAGATTATTTTAAGAAGATGGATCAAAGTGGGGGAGTTGCCTTGCACTGTCTTTTTCTCCAACTGGCTGGGCAATGTTTTATTTGAATAGGTGGCAAATAAACTAAGGCTAAGGATTTGCCTTATTTCCTATATCCCTGCCCTATTACTATGGTAATCAATTGGGGGGGGGGGTGGGAGACCCCTTGTGGATCACGCACCAGAAGTTTGGACTAGAGCCATTAGCACAGCAGCTGTGTTGGTGCTGTGGAACGAACTGCCCCTTGAAAATATATGACAAACAATTCTTTCTTTCTGCAGATCTTTCCAGAAGGATGAATCTATTCACTGGTAGGAATTTGTTGGCAGTATTTATTTAATGAATGAGAATAGTTTTTACTATGTTTGGGGTTTGTGGGATTTTTTTGTACACCATGCTATTCCTAAAAGTTTAGCAGTTTATAAATATTTCTAATAACAACTTTATAGACCCTAGTTTTATTTAGCGTGAGCTTAAGTTAGGGAGACGGCAGCAAAAGTGTGAGCGCTGCCGCTACTACCTATAAATACATCCATGTATACTTCATGTTGTATTTCTGCATTTTGGATCTGCTTTAAGTTATTATGTTGCCAGTATGTTAAGATGCTTCAGTTTACATTGATGTTTTAAGAGGATGTTTTCTCTCATTGTTTAGTGTTGCTTTAAAATGCAGACTTATAAAAATTGTACTTTTTGGCCTTTTTGGTTGCGTTATTTTTTGTTTATGAGGTTGTAAACTGCTTGGAGACTTCTTTGAAATATGGAGCCATATATATATATGCTGCATCTGCCAGATGTATCTGTTTCCCTGAATAAGGGTTGAATAAAGGTTGAATAATGCAGGATGTCAGTTAAAAGAAACCAATGTGAATTTCACTGGAGAGCATCCAAATGTGCAGGATAAGGTGTGCACATACTGCCTGCCCTCCCATTCATGCACACTTGTTCATGCACGGCATCACCATTCATCACTGAGTCTTAAAGTTCCCGAGGCATATGCATGCCAGTAGTTGGCCTCTGACTTTCATGGTTCTTTAGATTTTGCTAACACCGTGTGTCTATAAACACACAGCTAGCTTTGCATTATATGGACTGTTACCCAGGAATAAAACAAATTAATGAGAGAACAAGGGTTTTAAAGGCGGCCTGCCCTTGACTCACCCTGCACTATCAAATAACTATAAAAAAGTGTGAAGAGTTTACTCAGCCACAGATAGGTGTAGTTATAAGAGGTTTGTTGAATTTATGGTGAGAGATATTTCAAACACCCCATTTCTAAGAAGGATTTCACATATTTGTGAGGAAATATTAAGCATCCTGGCCAATTACAGTGGACAGCTGCTTTCCACCCTCTCGTTTGCTGCCATTGGCCAGGGAGCTAACTGCAATAATAGGATATCATAATGTTATCTATCTATTTATTATTTTATTTAATGAGACACTCCCACTTTCACCATTGTCCTGTGAAAGGGAGGAGCCATGACTGGAGCGTATGGAATACAGGACTGAAAGCTCCCATAGGATGAGATTATCATTACAAGAATGGGTTGTTAACACACTGTAAGGACAGACAAAGTCGAAACAACAACTGGGTGTGCAGAAGGCCACCTCTTGGTGACACCAAGGGGTCTGGACTGTGTCTTCTCCTGTTCCACATCGCCCTCTGGAGCTCAGTACTGAAGAGAAAGTGGGAAGAGGGGTGTCATGGCTGGCTTGGGAGGATAGAGGAGGGTCTGCACTGGCTGCTGCCAGAGAACTCAGCCCCTGTCCCCCTGATCATGGCTGCTGCTTCCTTCTGGCAGCAGCATGGCTGGCTGGAGTGCGCAAGTCCCACTGGTGAGCTGAGCAGGCAGTTGTGCTCAGGCGCTGGGCTCCTCAGCTGCTTCCCCCCTGTGATTCACCTTCTTCCCCCCTCCTCTCCCAGAGAGGTGAGCAGAACTATCTGCTTCGTGGTGGGTACCAGCACCCTTTTTTCCTAGAAAAGGGGGACAGGATCTTGGGGTTTTGTTTATTTTAAAAGCATGCCAGACAAGCCTGACGTCTGCTCAGTGCTAGCGAAGACAAGCCCAATAATGCAGCTTCTTACCATACCTAGGGCCATTTAAAGCACCATGTTAGTGCTTTGCCATGGCTTTCCCCCAAATAATTCTGGGAACTGTGTGTTGTCAGGGATGGTGAGAATAGTTTGGAGGTCACTAATCCCCTCCCAGAGCTACAGTTCTCTGGGAAGAGACATTAACTGTTAAACCACTCTAGGAGTTGTCACTCTGTCAGGGGAATAGGGGTCTCCTGGGAACTGAACTCTCAGCCCCATAACAAACTACAGTTGCCCCAGAGTTCCCCCATGACTGATTAAAGTGGTGTGATACGGCTTTAGATGTATGGTGTGAATGTGACTTTAGATGCTTGTGCTCAGGTAAATGGGTCCATGGAAGAATGATTGGGTTCCAGTCTTCATTCCACTTTCTGTCCCTTTCCTGTGAGGAATGGACACTGCATTGCAACAGTAGAAACGGGGGGGGGGAGGACTCAGCCCGTCGTGCCTGATCCATGGAGCACTTCCTCTTGTGCTCCCTTCCCTCCCATGGATGCATCCGCTCGGAGGTTTCGCGAGTTCACTGATGTTTTCATTTCAAAGGGCCTGAAACTGACTTTTTTTGTTGTTGCCTCTAGAAATTTGTCACGGCACTTCAAACCATTTCAGCTGCTGACACACGAAGCAGAAAATTTCCTATTAAGACTCTGTGAGGCAAGGAGAGGAGTTTATTTTGAGAAACTGTTCATTTACTTTGGGGGGGGGAGGAGTTTTTCAATGAAATTTTAATTCACTTGATGTAAACAAAAAATGCCATTTTTACCCAGCTGTGTACTGAACACTTGGAAAAGGGCATAAATTTGGCCCTGTCCATCTTCTGTGTGAAGGCCCAACCCATGGCTTTACTGAGGGAGGCTGCTCTCAGCAGAGAGATGGAAGAGGATAGGTTGCATCCAGCAGCAGCAGCAGTACCAGACCCCATCTGCATTATACATTTAAAGCAGCATCATACCACTTTAAACAGTCATGTCTTCCCCCAAGGAATCTTGGGGGCTGTAGTTTGTTAAAGGTTCTGAGAGATGTTAGAAAATACCTATTCCTGAAGTAAAAAAAATCTGCAAAACTTACCAATAAAGCCAGTGTCACTACATAAAAGCTGATAAGACCTAGTTTAGGAGGAACCTAACTGAATGTTATACGTGAGTGGCGCTGTGGTCTAAACCACAGAGCCTAGGGCTTGCTGATCAGGAGGTTGGCGGTTCGAATGCCTGCGACGGGGTGAGCTCCCGTTGCTCAGTCCCTGCTCCTGCCAACCTAGCAGTTCGAAAGCATGTCAAAGTACAAGTAGATAAATAGGTACTGCTTGGGTGGGAAGGTAAATGGCGTTTCTGTGCACTGCACTGGTTTCGCCAGAAGTGGCTTAGTCATGCTGGCCACATGACCCAGAAAAACTGTCTGCGGACAAACAGCGGCTCCCTTGGTCTGTAAAGCTAGATGAGCACCACAACCCCAGAGTTGTTCACGACTGGACTTAACTGTCATGAGTCCTTTACCTTTTTAAACTGAATGATAGAGTGAAAAGCAACTAACAGATAAGGTGCAAGGAAGTCTTTGCGTGTACTGCAAAAAATAACCTTCTCTTTGGTTCACTGTACACTTTATACATACGCTCATTTTGACCATATCAAATGGCACCCCTACCCCGACCCAAAGAACAAAAGAAGACATTAAACAAACAGTGTGATGGAATGAAAAGCATTGAAATGGGATTTTAGTTTATAAAGTTACTATGATTTTATCTTATACGTACTGCAATACTGTTTTTCCAAAGTAGAAGGGAAACGAAAGCAGTTGTCAGAACTTGAATTGTTCTTTGAAGAAAGAAAAATGACAGACCTGTCAAGAGTTTCTGTGAGAAGGGAAGGGAGAAGGCCAGTTTTGAACTCTTTCTTTGGATGTCAATCTTTTGTAAGCAATTCTAATGGTCTCAAAATTTATTATTGGCGTTCCATACTTGCTTAATGAAATATCATTCATTATGCAACTTCACAGTTATCAAAAATCACTATTAGGGAGCAGGGCCTCATTATTAGCAGAGTTATTGTCCTTTGGTGATAGAGTTAGTGCCCATTTGTCTTTCTCGAAGTGATTACTAACTGCCCCCATGGGGCACCAAATAGGCTACATTTAGTGAGATAGTGTTATGCTCCCTCTTTCATCAGCCTAGATCAGGCTTCCTCAAACTCAGCCCTCCAGATGTTTTGAGACTACAATTCCCATCAACCCTGACCACTGTTCCTGCTAGCTAGGGATCATGGGAGTTGTAGGCCAAAAACATCTAGAGGGCCGAGTTTGAGGAAGCCTAGTCAAATTGTTGTGTGTAGCCTTCATCTCTTTGTACAAGGTCTGACATCAACACCTTCCTCGCCTTACTTTGCTCATTCCATTTGAAAGGACAGTGACTGAAGTTCCCTGAGAAAAGCTGGACAAGGAAACCCCATGCAGTGATGGCCAGGTCTGCAGGAATAAATAGTATATCGTGGATCATTAGCAAGTTCATTAGTCTTCATGGGTCACAAAAACGAAATTCTCTTTGTAGATTCTTTCTCAACATTTCAACAGATGATAGTTTCCATGGTGGCTCTGCACATGTCTTAGAAGACTGAAATGCCAAGGTAAAAACCCACACCTAGAAATCTGTTGCTTGGCTGATGTGAACTGAGAAGCATTCAGGAATGGAGGATGCACTCAAAGTTCATGAATTTGGAACTGGTGGAAGATACTTGATGCATAACATCAGATGGGTAAGTTGCAAGTTTGTGTCAAGGATCCAGTGTCCTGTTTTTTTAAAGGTTAGCAAAGGAAGGAGTTGGGGACGTGGGTGGTGCTGTGGGTTAAACCACAGGGCCTAGGGCTTGCTGATCAGAAGGTCGGCAGTTCGAATCCCTGCAACGGGGTGAGCTCCCGTTGCTCGGTCCCTGCTCCTGCCAACCTAGCAGTTCGAAAGTATGTCAAAGTGCAAGTAGATAAATAGGTACCACTCCGGTAGGAAGGTAAACGGCGTTTCCTTGCGCTGCTCTGGTTCGCCAGAAGCGGCTTAGTCATGCTGGCCACATGACCCTCGGCCAATAAAGCAAGATGAGTGCCGCAACCCCAGAGTCGGCCACGACTGGACCTAATGGTCAGGGGTCCCTTTACCTTTAAGCAAGGAGTTAGGGATAGAGATGTAAAATTTCTGAAAATTTTGAAGCCATGAGGAAAAAACTTTTTTCTCCCCTGTTTTTTTCCAGGGGAAAATAGAAATTTTGGAAAAAAATGAAAAAAAGTTCAGTTTGAGGTACTTTTACAAATTGCATGTAACACAGTGTATATAAAAGTATTTTGCTTGCAGTAAATGTGGTAACCCCCCCCCCTTTCCCTCAAAAGCAACAAAAAAGCAAGACACCCTGAACATAAAAAATAATCAGATTTGCCCCTTAGCACCAACAGCAAATAAAGTTAAGGCCTACCTCAATATTTAAGCTCCATAGAAGGTCTACCCTTTGAGTTATGCTTTTAAAAAAATAGAAACAGAAGACACAACATATACATGCAGTTTACTCTATCTCATTTTCTGATCTTCTGTTATCGTTTTCCATTTCTTCTTCCTCTTCCTCTTTGTCATTTTTCTCATGGACTTCTAAAAAATGTCTTTGAGGAAAAACAGAAAAAAACCCTGTTTTTTCCCAATTTTTCTGGGGTTTTTCCAGGCCTTCCCATCTCAACTTGAGGACAGCCAGGGCAATTTTTTTTGCATACTGTACCAGGCCCAGAGGTAACCAACACCCAGTTAATGAGTAGTATGTTGCACTGAGGCTCAAACTCTGTTTGAAAGGAAAAGGAGTGTGTGTATTTTTTAAATTGAATTTGTTATTATATATTATAAACCCCATGATGGTAAGAGAGTTTCTAAACAATTTACAAAAATATACAACAGAGCATTAAAATGATTGATAAAACACAGTTAAAAGCAGGTACAGTGGTACCTTGGGTTAAGAACTTAATTCGTTTTGGAGGTCTGTTCTTAACCTGAAACTGTTCTTAACCTGAAGCACCACTTTAGCTAATGGGGCCCCCTGCTGCTGCCGCGCTGCCGGAGCACAATTTCTGTTCTTATCCTGAAGCAAAGTTCTTAACACGAGGTAATATTTCTGGGTTAGCGGAGTCTGTAACCTGAAGCGTATGTAACCTGAAGAGTATGTAACCCAAGGTACCACTGTATTTAAGAGTATTCAAAAGATGATTAAAGTCAACAGGGGTTAAAATGAAGTAAATTGCATGCAGCTTCTACATGTTCAGATGGGCTGGCCCTAATGAAAATACTTTGAGCAGTTGCTGGAAAGAGTACAGTGAGAGCACCTGCCTGGTGTCAGTCTGCAGGGAGCTCCAAAGTGTGGGTGTTGGAAGGCCTGGGGGGGGGGGATTGGAAAAATGGAGGCAGAGGGAAGTGTGTGGAATATCCAATCTATATCAAACTATTCCCCCCCCAATTTTTCCAGAAAAAAAGGCTTGGGGAAAAAACACGGGGGGGGGGAGACTGCCCCACCCCCCCAAAATCCTCTTTTTTCCAGTCCTTCCCATCAGTGGCGTAGCGTGGGTTGTCAGCACCCGGGGCAAGGCAAGTAATTTGCGCCCCCTAACCCATGGATTTGCGCCCCCTAACCTGTGGATTTCCCTAACCCCCAGATGTTGCGCCCAATGCGGCCGGGCCCCCCTGCACCCCCCACGCTACGCCACTGCTTCCCATCTCTAGTTAGGGCACTGAAATACAAATGAGGAATGGCTCCCAAGAGCAGGGTGACAGGATCAGGAGAAGAGCTGGACCCTGCAGTTGCCGAAAGGAACTGCACAAGCATTTAATTAGGCAAGAGAAGAGATTTCTCCTTCAAGGGGAGAAAATCATTCAGAGGTGTGTCCTTTATGTTTTGTTCATACATCACCAAAACAGGCGGATCTGAGGAACTTGCTGCATCCCCTGTTTGTAGCCTCGCATGTCTTCTGCCTTTGAGATCCGTGTGTGATGGTTCTTCTCTTTTTCCCCTCACAGCTCCAAGTCGAAGCTATGCTAGGCTGTTGTAGTAAAAAGAACAGAGCTTTGTAGCATCTTAAAGACTAACAGATGTATTATGGCATAAAATTTGGAGGACTCACTTTGTCAGAAACATCAGGTGATTGTGCTATTAGTGTTATCATTATACTGTGAGCAACCTTGGGAATGGTTTATCTCGAAATACAGGGATATCAATGTCAAATCAAGAGATTGCTGTACAGCCACACACACACCCGTTAAAAAAAAGATAAACTTGAAGAAAACTCCATAACATGAACTGAAATAAAATACAGAATACATAGCAAACATGTGCAGTATACTGTATAGAGAAAGGGGCAGGGACAACCAAACAAGAGCTGAACTGAGAAAATTCCTGTATGAAACATCTCATTTCCACCATTATCATCATGAACAGATGAAGAATTTACTACATGAGGTAAAATTATCTTTTCCAAACAACTCTCCTAAGAATTAGGAGAGAGTTAATATTTGCATTGATTCAAATCATATTTGTAAAGGTATTGTCAGGGTTTCTGGGAGAGAGGAGGAGATGACAGAGGAGACGGAGAGCGAGTGGGAGGAGGGGCAGAAGGATGAGGAAGAAGATGACGGAATTCTAAGGGAATCCACGAGTCTGAGCAGCGAGTCAGAGGATTCTCAAAAGGGGGTTACCTTAATCAAGCAAAAGGGAGGAGAAGGGAGAAGCGGAGAGGAGCCCAGTGGAAGACAGACGCAGCAAGAGGCGTCTCAGCTGGAACGGAGTAAAGGGGGTGGAGTCGTCAGCCTCTCGGAGGGAGCAGGATTAGGAGAGAACAGAGAAAGGGGGTTGGAGCAAGGTGTTCAGCCGGAAAGGGTGGAGAGCAGAACAAAGGGTGGTGTAGCGGTCGAAAGAAAGGTCAGGAGCAACGTACGCGCGCCAAGTTCAAACGTAGAGGCGCGCGGAAGTGGAGAGAGCTCAGGGGAGGAGCCCGGCCCCAAAGCCAGAAGGAGGGGGGAAGAGGCGGCAGAGGATTCAGCCTCAGGCGAGTCACGGAGAGAGGGAACCCAGGGGGGCAGGAAGACCCTGCGGAAAAGAAAGGAGAGGAAGAGGTGGTCTAGAGCCAGGCTATTAAGTTGGTGTGGAAGAGGGGAGGAGTCAGAGGGGACTTCAGCGGTCTAACGTGACAGACGTACGGCCACAATGCTGAACTGTATGAGAAGCAGAAATCTTCAATAAACTTTTCCTGTAAATAAACTGCAACGGAGTGAGGTCTCTTGTGAGCTGGGACCCATCCTGGGTGGCCGTGACAGTAAGTCCCCTCTCTGAAAGCAAAAATTTTTTTTTTGCGAAGCTCACGAACGGGAGCAGCCATGAGCGCTGAGGAGCAGCTGGTTGCACTGCGGGATCAGGTTACCGCTCTCACATCGGCAGTCATTGCTTCGCAGAAGAAGAATGACGACTTGGAGAAGACGTGCCAGGATTTGCAGGCAAGGTGGGAACACGCGGACAGGGCGGGGGCCCCAGGATCCAGAGCGGAGGGCATTGCGCTTGGACGGCGGGGGGGTGCCCTGGTTCCGCATTTTAATGGCAACTTGCAAGACTATCCCAATTTCAGAGCGGACGTCGTGTATGCACTGCATTTACTCCGTCACGATTTTAAAGATGAGGAGGAGAAAGTGGGGTTCATTGTTTCGCACCTGCATGGGGAGGCCAGGGCTTGGCTACGCAATCTGTGGCGCGAAGATGGACCGGCCCGTCGCAATTCAACTGCGTTCATCAAAGCGATGGATTCTTGTTTTCAATCCTCTGTGGATGTGGACATTGCGCGCCGTCAAATGCACGGGCTGAGGCAGGGGAAAGCGACTGTGCGCCAATACCACTCTAAATTTTTTGCATTGCTCACCGCCTTAGATTGGCCAAAGGACAGTAAACCGGTCAGAGATCTTTTTTGGGAGGGATTGAGCCCCCCCATCAAGGATGAGATCGCTAGGGGGGACAGACCCCAGACCCTAGAAGACGTGGTGCAACGGGCTTTAGCTATTGGAATTCGACATGAGGGACGTCCGTGGCACGAGGAGGACGGGCCCCAAGCGCGTGCGCAAGCGAGGACTCTCCCTTTTGTGCACAGGGATTTCAGCCGTGCGCACCCCTCGCCAATGGGGAAGGACAGCGAGGAGCCAATGGAGATTGGTGGTGCTAGGGCTCAGAAGCCATCCCAGAGCCCTGTCCCTGGTGCAGCCAAAGCGAAGCCTCCTAGAGGAACCAGGAAGTGTTACATCTGTGACAGTGCGCACCATATGGCGAAAGAGTGCCCCCAGAGGCTCCAGAAGCACACTGCGGCACTGGCAACTGTGACAGCAGAGGTGCAACCAGGGGAGCGACTTCAGGGAAACGACAGTGCCTGGCTGGAAGCAGAGCTCCTGGGGCTCAGCCAGGCGGATCTGTAGACAAGCCCCCAGCATCGCCGCAGAGCGTGGACCCTTTGCCTCCCAAACCGGCAGTTCTGCTCACAGCAACACTCCAGTTGCCTGATGGGAGACTCCTCGAGGTTCCAATAACGATCGATTCGGGAAGCAACGCCGACTTCGTGGGACTGCAGTTCGTTAAGCAGCACAACATGGCGCTCCTGCCTGCAACGACGCCTCTGAACGTGGTCACGGTAGACGGCAGGAAGTTGCTGGGAGGGCAAGTGGTGCAGCAAACCCCTCCCATGCTGATGCAGATTGGCAACCATCGAGAACTTATTAGTTTCAATGTCACCCACTTATCGGACACGCCCATCGTGTTAGGCATGAGTTGGCTGGAGAGGCACAGTCCCGCGGTTGCGTGGTATCAGCGGCAGATCACCTTTTGTTCATCGTATTGTGCTCAGCATTGCTTTCAGACCGATCAGGGAGGAGAAGCCGAGCAGCAGTTGCATCTGGGTATGGTGCAAACAGTGCCTCACAAGTACCAGGACTTCTTGGAGGTTTTCTGTGAGAAGGAAGCTGACAAGTTGCCGCCTCACAGACCTTACGACTGCGCGATTGATTTAGTGCCAGGGGCGCAACTGCCTGCTGCCAAGCTGTACTCCATGTCGGAGGACGAAATGCAAGAGCTTCGGGAGTTCATAGACCATAACCTCAAGCGCGGTTTCATCCAGGAATCTAAAGCAGCGGGAGGCAGCCCTGTTTTCTTTGTGAAGAAGAAAGACACGCCCCAAAAAAGGCTTATAGTGGATTACAGGTTCATAAACAGCTTGACTAAGCCCAAAGCTTTCCCCATGCCCAAGATTGACGACCTTTTAGCGACCGTCAGGAGGGGCAAGATTTTCACCAAGCTGGACCTACGTGGAGCTTACAATCTCATCCGCATCCGGAAAGGAGATGAGTGGAAGACCGCCATGTTCACCCCTCTGGGCACATACGAATACAGAGTCATGCCTTTCGGCCTCCAAAATGGCAGCCACGTTTTTCAAGCATTTATGCACCACGTGCTAGCAGGTCTCCTCTACAAAAAGTGTGTCTGCTTTCTCGACGATATCCTGATTTTCTCGGAATCGCCGGAGGATCACGATAAGGACGTGAGGGAGGTCCTGCAGAGGCTGAAGGAACACAGGCTGTACGCCAAGTTGGAAAAATGCCAGTTTGATGTCAGAGAGGTTGATTTCCTTGGCTACAAGTTGTCCGACGAGGGACTGGCCATGGACAGGGCTAAGGTTCAAGCGCTGTTGGACTGGAAAAGCCCTCGAAATCGGAAAGAGGTCCAGAGGTTCATCGGCTTTGCCAATTTTTACCGCAAGTTTATTAAAGGCTTTGCGAACGCGACGGCGGCTATCACTGACACCCTCAGTTCCAAGAAGAAGAAGTTCGTCTGGACCGAACAAGCGGAGCGGTCCTTCCGGACGCTTAAGGGTCTTTTCGCCTCCGAAGAGCAGCTGCTCCACGTGAATCCCGGCAGACCCATGCGGGTAGAGACCGATGCGTCAGACAGAGCGGTTGGGGCCGTTCTTTTGCAAGAGGATTCACAAGGCAACTGGAGACCGGGTGCGTTCTACTCCCGGAAGCTCAGCAAGACGGAGCGCAATTATACCATATGGGACAGGGAGTTGTTGGCCATTCATGCAGCTTTCAAAGCGTGGCGACACTTCTTGATAGGAGCCAAGCACACGGTGCAGGTCCGCACGGATCACAAGAACTTAGAGTATTGGCGGACGGCTAAGTTGCAGACCCAGCGACACATGCGCTGGGCGGAGTTCTTCGCGGACTTCGACTTCAAAATAGAATACATCCCAGGAGACTCCAATGTTATTGCAGACGCGCTATCCCGAAAGCCGCAATACTTGGAGGAAGCAGCTCCAATCGCAGCAAAGCACATTTTCGCACCGCAGGCGTGGACGTGCGCTACCATCGCAGTCGACCTGGACGCGGTGCGACGCGCGTTGCAAAGGGATCAGTTTGCACAGTCTAAGATGGAGGAACTACGCGGAGGGTCGCGAGACAATGATGAGTTTCAATTGCAAGATGGACTTTTGACTCGTAAGGGTGCCCTTTACGTGCCCACCGACGAGCTTCGAGCCAAGGTTCTGCAACAATTGCATGACGCCCCTAGTGCAGGCCATTTCGGCAAAGAGAAGACGATGGAGTTGGTGGCTAGAGACTTTTGGTGGCCCCAGATGAGAGGAGAGGTGGCGGACTACGTCGCCAGGTGTGATATCTGCCAGAGGTCCAAACCAGTGCACCAGAAGCAGGCGGGATTGCTAGAACCGCT
This sequence comes from Podarcis melisellensis, assembly GCF_964234715.1. Classification (NCBI taxonomy): domain Eukaryota; kingdom Metazoa; phylum Chordata; class Lepidosauria; order Squamata; family Lacertidae; genus Podarcis; species Podarcis melisellensis. The sequence goes on from NC_138537.1 coordinate 37,269,641, forward strand.
GGAGACACCGCAGCAACCGTGGGAGAGGGTAGCGTTGGACTTTGTTACAGACCTGCCCAGCTCCAGAGGTAAGACGGCGGTGTTAGTGGTGGTGGACTTGTTCACCAAGATGGCGCACTTCATCCCTTGTGCCAAGGTGGCGACGGCAGAACAGACCGCAAAGCTCTTCATCGATCACGTCTTCAGAGTGCATGGACTTCCGCAGTCCGTCTTGTCCGACAGGGGGCGCCAGTTTGTTTCCACTTTCTGGCGAAAGCTTCTGGGCATCTTGCACGTCAAAATCAACCTGACATCGGCGAGGCATCCACAAACCAACGGTCAAGCGGAGAGGGTCAACGCGATCATGCAGCAGTACCTGCGGTGCTACGCCAACCAGCGACCTGCGGCGTGGGTGGACTATCTGCCGATGGCTGAATTCGCCTACAACAACACGAAACACGCATCCACCGGGGTGACGCCTTTCTTCGCAAACAATGGCCGTCATCCCAGGACCTTCCCGAGATTTGCGGCACCAGGAGGGGGGGGGCCTCAAGATGCCGACCAGTTTGCAGCGGAGTTGCAAGAGGTGCACGAGGAGCTGCGGAGACATTTGGAGCTGGCAAAACAGGCGTATAAGGTGCAGGCCGATAAGCACAGGAGGGCGGGAGAGGACATCCAGGTTGGGGACTGGGTGTGGTTAGCAGCCCACGCGATGCCGGCCAGGTCATTGGCCAAGAAGAAGTTAGGACACAGGCAGCTAGGGCCATATCAAGTTGAGGCTAAGATCAATCCGGTGGCTTTTCGTCTAGCCCTTCCGGAGGGTTCCAGGGTGCACCCGGTCTTTCATAGGTCGGTGCTCACTCCCTACAAAACCCCACACAGGTTTCAAGAGTCAGGAGCACCCCCAGAGCCACGTAGGAGGGCGCCTGAGAGGGGGGAATCGCCAAGACCAGAACCTCTTAACGAGGTCACCGAGATACTGGACTCGAGATGGGGGGAGGAGGGAGTTGAATATTTTCTCGCCAGGGAAGGCACTCCGGCCTCTGCCAATAGCTGGGTGCCGGGTTACGCGTTGGACGAACCCCTGTTGAAGGAGGAGTTCCATGCACTTTTTCCGCACAAGCCCATGCCCGAGGAGTATTTTGATGATTGGCTTTTCACGCCCACTTTGTCGGACAGCACGTTCGAGGGTTTCTCCTCGCCCGAGGGCCATACGCCCGAAACAAGCCCGACCAGGGATCCGAGACTGGGGGGGGAGGAGACAGGCCCTTGTTGGTGGGTGGATCAGCCAAGGGAGGCATGGAGTCAGAGATGGATGGTAGGTCCTTGGCAGGCAGCGCCAGGAGAAACAGTGATGGAGGAAGAGACTGTGATGTCTTTGGGTGGGGAACCCGAGTTCGAACACACATATACGGAGCTGCCAGAGGAGAACGTTGAAGTGGACAACCTGTATCCTGAACCGACCCCGGAAGAACCACGTTTTCCTCAACCTGCACCCGGCGAGCGGGAGGGGGGAAGGGGGGGCTTCGAGGGGGGGATGGATGTCAGGGTTTCTGGGAGAGAGGAGGAGATGACAGAGGAGACGGAGAGCGAGTGGGAGGAGGGGCAGAAGGATGAGGAAGAAGATGACGGAATTCTAAGGGAATCCACGAGTCTGAGCAGCGAGTCAGAGGATTCTCAAAAGGGGGTTACCTTAATCAAGCAAAAGGGAGGAGAAGGGAGAAGCGGAGAGGAGCCCAGTGGAAGACAGACGCAGCAAGAGGCGTCTCAGCTGGAACGGAGTAAAGGGGGTGGAGTCGTCAGCCTCTCGGAGGGAGCAGGATTAGGAGAGAACAGAGAAAGGGGGTTGGAGCAAGGTGTTCAGCCGGAAAGGGTGGAGAGCAGAACAAAGGGTGGTGTAGCGGTCGAAAGAAAGGTCAGGAGCAACGTACGCGCGCCAAGTTCAAACGTAGAGGCGCGCGGAAGTGGAGAGAGCTCAGGGGAGGAGCCCGGCCCCAAAGCCAGAAGGAGGGGGGAAGAGGCGGCAGAGGATTCAGCCTCAGGCGAGTCACGGAGAGAGGGAACCCAGGGGGGCAGGAAGACCCTGCGGAAAAGAAAGGAGAGGAAGAGGTGGTCTAGAGCCAGGCTATTAAGTTGGTGTGGAAGAGGGGAGGAGTCAGAGGGGACTTCAGCGGTCTAACGTGACAGACGTACGGCCACAATGCTGAACTGTATGAGAAGCAGAAATCTTCAATAAACTTTTCCTGTAAATAAACTGCAACGGAGTGAGGTCTCTTGTGAGCTGGGACCCATCCTGGGTGGCCGTGACAGGTATAATAAAAGCAAAAAAAGAAGAAAAACTGCTCAACCAATCCCCCACACACCTAAGATAATTCATAGTGCTTTACTTTATTAATATTGTGAATAGAAGACTGGATAATTATTCATCTGTCTGCTTCAATGCTGTTAAGCAGTTGGCAGAAAAACTGTAGAAAAATCTCCCCGTGTCCAAAAATGATACGGAGAGAAAAACTTTATCAAAGAAATATCCTGCTGACCTTAATGGTGATAATTTTGGAAAAGAAATGCAACATTTACCCCCAGTACATAAAGCAAATTTTGTAAACGCACAATTAAAGCCATTAGATCTGTTAAACTTGTTAACAAAGTACAGACTTGGTGACCTGTTTCCAAATGTTTGTGTTAGCTTAGGAACACTATTAACAATTCCAGCAATGGTAGTTTCTAGAGAGAGGTCAGTTTGCAAACCTTAAGCTAATTAAGAGTTATTTAAAGTTCACCATGTCTCAAAAACATCTTGTGGATCTGGCCAGGCTAAGTATTGAATCAAACATTGCCAAAGCAATTAATTTTCATGCTATGATTCATTTTTTCCTCCACAAAAAGGCCAGAAAAGCTCTTTTTAAAAAGCAAATAGTAAGTTTATCTACTTTTTTTTAACTAATACTAATGTCTTCTGATGATCTGATCTGCATTGCAATATAAAAGGATGCTTTGTTGTGAATTATTTCTCCTTATCTGTATTGTAGCATAAACAATGATGTTCAAGTCAAAAATTCTTTCTTATCTCCGATCCTATTTTATTTATATTTATTTATATTTATCGTAGAGGGAGCATAAGAGTACAAGGCCTTAAATGCATAAAATTAACAGAGCACACCATTCCACCCCTCTCTCGACTTCAATGCCCTTTTTGATCTCACAGGCTAGAGCTCATGGCATAAATCCTTAGTGAATAAAAACAGGATGACTGATGGGCAAGGAAAGGAGCCCAAAATAAACTTTATACCCCCTGATAAAATTCCTCTCTGAGGCCCTGTATATTCATTAATAGCATACAGAGAGATAGGAAGCATCAACAAGCATGGACAAGTGAAAAAGGAGGAAATCAAAACATAAGGCTAACTTCTATATACAGACTCCTCTGAATGTTAGCACAAGCCAGAGCTATGGTTACTTAAATAATAAATAAAAACCCACAACTATTTATTATTTTTAGCCTGCTCTTATATGAGGCGACGGGATCTTCCGCCCAAGGGAGATCGGATCTATGTTTATTGCTTCTACATCAGTTGGCCGCCCACCATTCCTTTGCCTCCTCCACCCCGCAGCCTTAAACAATTATACTCAAGTTTTCAAATGGGCAGATAGTCCCCTGGAAGTAACATGAGATTCCTTGCTGTAGGGATCCCAGTCTCTTTTCAAAGGCAATAGGAGTGAAGGAGAGTTGGTGGCCTCTGGGGTACTGGGCCAATCAACTTCAAGGGGCTAGGAATGAATTTAAAATTCTAATTTCTTTGCCTCAGCCAATGTTAACAAGGCTCTCATGGTCAGGTGAATTGAGACTACTTCCTTTGAAGCTCAGCTCCACTTAATATTCTTAAAAGATTCTCCAAGTGGTGGTTCCTTACAAGATTAAAGAATTGAGACTTGCGGAGTTTACCACTTCAAAGATACTGATGGGCCATTAAGATAAGGAAAGGGTGAAGGCCTTGGCTTGGGATGCTCCTTTAGCAGTTGATTATCACCTCAGCTGAGTGATTTCCATACCAAAGGACACTGGGTTATGACTTTGAAACAGACATTTCTTTGGAGCAAAACTCTGTCAGCCTGCCTTAATGGAAACAGTTTATTTTATAACAGGATACTTAAGTGTGTGTGTGCACATTATCTTTGTACTCTATCTATCTTTTTCTTATATAAATATTAACTTGTGTATTTACTGGGAAAGTAACCTATCTAGGAGAAGAAAACTCTGGTCCTACTGCCTGGCGGCTATACTCATTCATGAGAATGACTTCAGGAGTAAATGCTGAGGAAAAATCCATACCTGTTGCCTTGAAGGACATCTTTGGGAGATGAAAAGGCTAAGGAATAAACTGTACACATATCTGAAGTGGAGTCCCTAAGACGGTTGGATGTCACCTTTTACGCCTCCTTCCAGCAACTCCTGCAGCAACTCCTTATTGCTCTTCTTTCCTTTGAACCACATCAGTGAAGCTGAGAGTGGGGTCTTGTCATCTGGGCAGCCCAGGACCTTCATACGCACCACCCAGGCTTGCGTCCAGGAAAAGTCACAACACTGGAGGCAGCAGTTATGAGTTTCCAGTCTCTTTAGCCACTGTGATTCTCCAGGGATTGGACTTCACGCCCAGAAGGACACTCCATTCTCTCTCAAGACAGACAGATGCCAACAACAACGTGAGCATCACTTGGCTCAGAATACACAGGCACGTTCTTAGTCTCTGTGCCCACTTCTTTTTAACAGGAGAAGGGTGGTGGCAGTGTGAATGCTAGATTGTGACATGGCCATGCTTGCAATATTAAGCCAGACAAGACCTTGTGTTTGAAATGCTGAAGGGCTTATGCCAAATTGCATTGTTACAGCTAGTTGGACAACTCAGCCCAGCAGAAGGCTATATGTATTGGGTGGAGAGGCTGCATGGCATGACCCAGTGCTACTCTCTGCAATCAGCTACTTTCTTCTGCAGTTATATTAAACTTAAACTCCTAAGTGCCCTTCTGGATTGGCTGGGCAGGGAGAACTAAGCCTTCCTTTACAGCATCAATATTCAAGGAGAAGGAATAAACAGAGCTCTGCATCATTGCAGCTCTGAGTAACAGTGATGGACTCACTGAAATGTGACAAGATTTATTACTTTCTCCCAAAGAACAATTGCCTGCTTGGTGTCCTCAGTAAATAATGCTCTCTCTGTGTGCCATCTGGGGACATCATTAGTCCAAAAGACAGTGACACCAGAGTTAACCATTTGATAGACCTTTGTCATCCATAGTGTACAGGGCCTGACCTTACAAGGAATCCTCACAGATGTTAGTAAGGAAATTCTCACTGAGGAGCGTAACTGAATTATTGTGCCTCCTGAATGGAGCAACATCATGTGTGAGGAGATGGTTGATGAGGATACTTAGGTCAATGTGGTGTAGTGGTTAGAGCAACCTTCGCTAACCTGGTGCTCTCCAGATGTTTTGGACTACAGCTCCTATTAGAAGAAGAAGAAGAGTTTGGATTTGATATCCTGCTTTATCACTACCTGAAGGAGTCTCAAAGCGGCTAATATTCTCCTTTCCCTTCCTCCCCCACAACAAACACTCTGTGAGGTGAGTGGGGCTGAGAGACTTCAAAGAAGTGTGATTAGCCCAAGGTCACCCAGCAGCTGCATGTGGAGGAGCGGAGACAAGAACCCGGTTCCCCAGATTACGAGTCTACTGCTCTTAACCACTACACCACACTGGCTCTCAACAGTTACTATTACCAACAGTTGCAGCTTCCAGTTCTCAGCTCTTGACTTTTTCAACAGCACAGCTCATTTTCTAGCTCTGAAACTCAGCTATGATCTTCATTGAGTGACCTTGGGCCAGGCTCTCTCTCAGACATTTATCTTGTCCCACAGGGTTGTTTTGAGGATAGAATGAGGAGACATCATGGTTAATACCTTGAAGTCCTTGTCAGAAGGATTAATAAAAAGGCAATAAATAAGTATTGTGAGGTGTGTGGCTAGTGCATGACAGTAGGATGGCTGCAGCCACACTCTGAGGGGTTCTTGTGTAGGATAGCAGACTATATCAGAGTTACTCCAGCAACACATTTTTAGAGGCTTCATTTCTCATAAAAAGAATTTAGGTGTTACTTCAGTGTGATGATTCCTCACTATACAGCATCTATAGAACATGTTGGCTCTTCTATATCATGGAATTCTATGGGCCGAAATCATTGTTTCTTCAAAGGGCCTGTTCCTTGCAATCTGACATGGAAACATAGTGGGATGAACGAGAAGGCTGCCATTACTGATGATTTCACTATGATAGTCAAGTCCAACTTGGATGGGAACTATGTCAAATCTGGAAAAAAAAATCATATTTGTTCTCCCCAAATTCTCTTCCACTGCTGCCAAAACCAACATGGCTTCTACTTAACATTTATGTACTTGCACAATATAGATTGAGCTAGGGCAGCAATGGGGAACCTGTGGTCCTTGAGATGTTGTTGGCCTTCAACTCCCAATAGCTTGAGCCATTATGGCCAATGGCCTGGGGTGATGTGTGTTGTAGTTCAGCAATATCAGGAGGAACAGAGGTTTCCTATCCCTGAGCTAGATGATTATAGCTCAAGAGATGGGTGATTATTCATATATTTTCCAATAAGGATGTGAAATTCAATCAGCTCTCCAGCTCCTGGACCTGCATATATTTTCTTCTTGCCTTATTCGCAGTACTCCTTTCCTAGGTTCTGTTACCTGCTCAATTCAGTCTGTGAGATTACACCAGCTGAGACAATCTCACTACTAAACTTTCACCACTCTAGGATGCTTCACAGTAGAAGAAGGAACCTGAGGACAGGGATAGACTGAATTTGTTGAGGAAAAAGGACGAATCACACTTGAATGTCTTCTTAGCAGCTGGCTTTTCTGAGAAGCAAACCTGAAGGCCAGCACCTGTCACTGATAGAACATGTGTTTTGTCAGCTATGTAAAAAATTGAAATTACGATGGGTAGAATATCCTTTGTCTTGTAAGAAGGGTCACTACAAGGGATGGGGGAGAAATTCAGTTCAGTTTACATTTAAAGGTGAACCTACCTAATTAGCACATTCCAAATCAACATGCAATGCAAAACATAGCCCTCTTTGATACCCTCATTTCTCTGAATTCTGCAATTCACTTCTCCAGCTAAGCATACAAAAATGCATATATGAGGTAAAGTGTGCACAAAAATGCAGATATTAGTGAAAATAACTTTATGTTAGGGGGGGATTGCTTTGGAAAAATGTGACTATTAAGCAAAATTGCATACAAAATGTGTGTGTTGGAAGAAACTTCCCTGAAATCCTGATGAATTTCCATGAGGACTTAAAAAGAAAGAAAGAAGCAAACTCATGTGGAAACGTGGAGAACTGAATGTAAGCTTGGAGAAATGAGATACTGAAATTGACAGGTTCCCCCACCCCCAGTCCCTATGTGATGGTGAAAAGGAGAGTATCCAGGTGGCTTGCTCAGGTAAATGATACAAGGACAGCATCCTAGTTAATTGGGAGTTAAAAAGAGAAGATCATTGAAGCAACCGATCACAGAGGAGAGAGTATATACAAACAAGGTGTCTCCAAGGACGCTGCCTTTGCCTCTGCTTTGCACTTTGTTTATTAATGAGCTGCAGCAGAGCTATGGATTTTGTTTACCATAGGCTTTTAAATGTTCTTAAGGGTTGATAAAACACTTGGTAGAGGTGGTTGTTGCTATTATTGCTTTACAAGCAAAAGTGAAACTGCAAAGTAGTCATGATTAGGCAGCTAGTCTGTGCCAGAATAGGGAAGGAACTGTGCCCAGATTACGGTAGATTTAAGATTTTTTGCTTTTACAAGAGGCAACTTCCTTATGCCCATATAATTTAGATCTGTTTCAAGAGTTCGTTTACTAAAATGGTAATGTCACATGAGAAGACAATGCCACCTCACTGATGGCAGTTAGGAGCCAGTTTGACACTGGAGGACCACATTCAGTGTACCTATGTGGAGTCTCACACATCTCACTAGTATCACATAAACTCATGGTTTCCTACACCTGCAGCATCAGCACAGCTGGAGATCATGGCTTGGGGGCATGTTGTGCTTCAACGCTAATGCTGCCTACTCAGATCAGCAAGTCAGGGCCAAACTAGACATTACTTTAATTGCATAGTCATCATTACACATAGTTTGGTATATGAATGCATGTGATATTAGCTGTGGAGTCGGGTAGGATTTTCATTGGAACCACAAAGGGAGAGGAGGTTTAACACTTTCCTACCCTGCTGTGATCCCAACAAAATTGACACACAGAGCATTAGGCTTGAGGAAAGAGGCTATATGGATAGGCTATATAGTTTGAAACACAAGTGAAAAAGCTGTTCTGCAGGCATCACAGTGAAGAGAAGGGGTTACATGAAGGAACACAGCTCTTCACAGAGCACGTCACACAAAGTTGGGGAACCTGCAGCCTTCCAGATATTACTGGACTACAACTCCCATCACCTGTAGCCACTGGCCATGTTGGGTGGAGCTGGTGGGACTTAGTCTAGTGATACCTGGAGAGCCACAGGTTCCATATCACTGCACTATGAACACACCTCCTTCTCAATTCCATCTGAGTGGGGATACTCCACAGCCACCTTCTTCACAGTCTTTCACAAATGGCATTTAACTTGCAGGCATTACCTACAGTGGATGCCCTTTTGAGAGTCTTGTTGTGGGGATGCGTGTGGAGAAGAATGAAGAAAAGCAATATGAGAGGGTCTGGCTAAGCAAGCTGGGAGAGTGGGGGTGGGGGGGAGAGGATTTAGGGCCAAGCACAGAGACAGAATGCAGGTGGAAGCTCATAAGTTGTGGAGAAGATCTAGTGAGCACAGAGAAAAGGAGGCCCCAAATAGCTTATATTGTAACTAGTATTTCAGCTGGCTTTATTTGCTGGCCAAAAGAAAATCCTTTGTTTTTTAGATGTCTGTGATGGAAAATGTGGTCCTCTCAGTGTCTGCTATAATCCCTATTATCTGACAAACAGTTTATCCTCCATGAGCATCTTTACGTGGACCACTCTGATGCACTAACAGCTCATGGATTGGAAACCATAGGTATCTGTTTTATACAATCAGCTCACCTGGGAGCAGACCAGATGGATGGGGCAAATCAAACCACTCAGTGTTGCAGGAAGAATGGAAACTTACTCATTTCACATTGATTCTCAACCAAGCTGCTTTCGGAATCATCTTTCGGGGGGGGGGTGTTTGTGTGTGCATCTTTGATTCTTTTTTTATGAATACATTGATTTGGGACTGAATGAATGGAAAGCGAAACTCTTTAGTTTCTCTACTCCCCATCAAGATAGCGCTCTAAATTTTGATCACATCTTCTTTACATTACCAGGATAAGAAGCTTTACCTCTTTCCTTGGAGAAAGACCAATACAGGGAGCCTTTGCCAGTGAGTGACACTTTCTTTCAGTATTAATTCTGTACAACCCAACTTGTAATTGCACCCTACTACAGGAAGATAAACTCCCCTGTACCAGACTAATACCTTTTCCTTCTCAGTGTTAACAGCCCTCACAAATCACTCAAGCACTTCCATATCTCCCCTTAGGAGTAGCCAAGCCATAACGCTTTCATTTTTAATAATTTCTTCTATGCCTGTTCCTACCTCTGTGGAATTCCTGGCATTGGTATCATGACATAGCTTCACTGAACACCAACTCTTGGGTCCAGGGGCTACTGTGTCCCATCCTCTTCATCACTAGGACTCTCCGTCCTTCTCCTCCCCGCCCCTCTCTCTTTACACACACAAACCTTCATGCACATGTATGTCATCATAATAGAATGTGAGGATTTCACAGCCTATGATTTCCCTAGACTTTAAAAGGAACAAGCAAGAGAAAAGAGACTAATAAGCAAAAGGTATACGTAGAACCAACATGTCATTATATAAACTGAAAGGGCTTGACAGCTTTGCAAGTACAGGTTCCCAATAAAGCCATTCTGTGCTCTTCTCATTCCTTAATGCAGCTTCTGCTCAAGCTACCCTGCAAACAGAGGGGCCAACTGGTAATTATAATTCAATTTATCACCACCTCTTTTTGTCTCTTCTTTTAAACCAAGTCAGCAGGTGCCCCCTCTTTTCAGGTTACTGACTGATCAATACTCTTGCCTGGGGCAGTGAGATGCAGCTCTCAAACATTATGGCACTTCAATTCCAAGAATGTCAAAGAAGCAGAGACAATTGGGTGGAGGGGGTGGGGAGAGCCAGAGCAGATTATCATCAGAGAGAAGAATAGGGAACCCCTGCAAGCACCTGTCATTTTTAAGGCGGAATGCTTCTGTTTGGCTTACAAGCGCAGTTCATATAATGCATGTTGTCCTCACTCAGACATGTCTTCTTAAAGTACAAAATTATAATTCATAAAGACAAGGAATGTGTAAGACCAAGGCGTGTCTCAATCGCTGATTATAATTCTTTGTAAGTGAAGCACTTCAGCCTTATTGGTATAATGTATTTGAATGCTTTTGGTGAAATTACTCAATAAAGTGACCTTGTTCACATATCATACTAAACCACGGTTTAGTGTGAGATTCACAAACACAAATGAGTGCAAGCTCACATGCTCCCGCTGACTTCATTTCCACCTTTTTAGAGTTCAGAAGCTTCTGCCTTTGCTAACCATGGCTTGCCATCCATCCATCCATCCATCCACCCACCCACCCACCCACCCACCCACCCTATACATTTGTATCCCAGCTTCCCTCTAAGGAACTCAAGGTGGCATTCATGGTTCTTTCCATCCCCATATTTTTCATCACAATAGCCCAGTGAGGTAGATTTAGCTGAAAGACTGTAACTTACCCAAGATCACCTAGTGAGCTTTGTGGCCAAGTGTGGATTTGAACCCTACTCTCCCAAGTCCCCGTCTGTAGGGATGACCATGGGGTCCAGAGGGAGCACACTCCCCACCCGCAGGCAGCCACAGTCTGCCTGCATGCGTGACCTTGGGGTGCGGGGCACATACCCCCTCACAGACAAAGCCACAGCTGTCTGAACATCGTACCCTCTCTCTAACCTTTTGCTGTCTCAGTAGTCTGTGGTGTCCTGTCTGTAACCTTTGTCTCTGAGTCCTTTTGTCTGCTTCGTCATACACTGTGCAAGGGGAAAATGATGCGGTGGAAACAAGTGCCAAAATGACTTTGTACCACCCCACAATCTCGAGACTGGAAGATGTGTAAAGGTCACAGCCCAAAATGTATCTGCCTGGTTTGCATATTTGTGTCAAAAAAAGGAGGCTCCACAGAGCTGGCTGGCAGCTTGCATGCAGCCCACCTGTGCGCAGCTCACCTGCATTATCAACTCCTGCCTCATGTCCATCACTTCACCCGTCCAACCTACTAACCACTGCACCACATGTCAAATGTCTGCATTGCATTCAGTTAGCAATAAACATTTCTTTAGCTACATAATTGCTTTCTCTCTGAGCATCCAAAGACAGCTCTTTAACGAGCGGGCCTATATTGGCTCCTCTGGTGCCAGATATTGAAGGGTGTTTTTAAAAACCCAGAAAAACTGCATGGTGCAATATTTTCATTTTCACTCTTTAAGAGCAAGATCCATTCCACTGGGGAAGTTTCAGATTTTTCTATCCCAATTTTGAATCCTGCTTTGCAGATTCTTCACAATAAGCTCATAGTAATGGTACCAGACCTTAAATTACAAATAAATTGAGAGAAGGTGTTTATGTATTTAAAATGTTTATACTCTGCACTCTGATATAGTAGAGTAATTCCTAAATCTCATCTCTGCAGTACAACCACTTTATTTTATGTGGTGCTTTTTGATATAACAATCTCTTTATTCGTATGAAATGAATACATAAAAGTAAAAGACAATCAGCATTGCATAGCCAGGCTTCCAACTTCCCTGTGCTGACTACTAGTATACTTACCCAAACTGACTGCATGAATACTGCTGGATCGAAGAACTAAAATCTGGTGTAACATTTGGAATTCCTGAGAATTTTCTGTTCCTATTTTCTAAACAATGCTTCCAAGACACTGGCTTGCTGAAAAGCCATTAAATTAGTGACCTCTTATTTCTTTAAAATCTTGGGAACTGCTTGGAGAATCCAATCTGCGGTTGATAAAATGGATGGATGTCGGCTGGCATAGATCCTCCTCATCAGTGTGACTGAATAGTAAATGCTACAGAGCCTGTTTTGTGCCGGAACTGTTGCAATTTGGCTTTACTGTATTTCCTCTTGTCTGGAGTGAGGTTGAGCCTGCAGGATAGGAGGCCATGACATGACATCAATGGATTGTACTTTGTTTTTGAATGGTGAATGGGTGAAATAGCTGCATAGCCCTTAAATCCTCCTGCTGGTTTTGTCAGCAGGATAGGATGCATTAGTTCACTCAACCGCGTATAACTGCAAACAGGATGTTGGTATCATACTGGAAACAAGAAAACCTGGCAATCTTCCTTTATTAATCATTAATTTCTAAACAGAGACTGTGATTTCCAGAAATGCCTAAGGGTGCTCAGATAATGGTAGTTCGAACTTTGGTCACTCCAAGCATATGAAACAAAGTAAATGGGGCAGAAAGAGGGGTGCAAATGGTGGGATGCACACAGCAGGCTGAACTGTGAGGAAATGAGTCTTCCTGCCCCCCTTTGAGCAACTAGCCCTTATGCACCAATGAAAAATGGATGCCTATCACTCAACGCCAAGAAAGGTCCGTATAAGTTAAAGCTATGTTTTTCCCAGTACTGATGTATGGAAGTGAGAGACCATGAAGAAGGCTGACTGCCGAAGAATTGATGCTTTTGAATTATGGTGCTGGAGGAGACTCTTGAGTGTCCCATGGACTGCAAGAAGATCAAACCTCTCCATTCTTAAGGAAATCAGCCCTGAGTGCTCACTGGAAGGACAGATCGTGAAGCTGAGGCTCCAGTACTTTGGCCACCTCATGAGAAGAGAAGACTCCCTGGAAAAGACCCTGATGTTGGGAAAGATTGAGGGCACAAGGAGAAGGGGGCAACAGAGGACGAGATGGTTGGACAGTGTTCTCGAAGCCACAAACATGAGTCTGACCAAACTGCGGGAGGCAGTGGAAGATAGGAGTGCCTGGCGTGCTCTGGTCCATGGGGTCATGAAGAGTCAGACACGACTAAACAACTAAACGACAGCATCACTCGACGCTGTCTGCTTTGACCCATTCATTTGAAACAGTAGCATTACGAAAGTCGTTTTTGACTCTCAGGAGGAATTTTTTAAAATTCCTCTTTGCCCAGACATTTGATGGCTGAAAGATACTGTTCCTGACAACCCTGGAATCACTGGTTGAGGGGATGTTTTTAGAATGCTTAGAAAACAACACCACTTTTTCTCATCAATGTGTTTGCTACCTTGGGCTCCTTTGGGAGGAAGGACAGAATATAAATTGAAATAATAAATAATAATTGTGCAGCTCTGACATTTTCTCCGCATCTATGGGGTCTTAAGAACGGTTTTTCAAAAGGAAAAAGACTGGCACAGCGCTTCAAGACATAGCACATTGGGCAGAATGATGCAGTTCAAGTCATCCGTCTTTGCCTGCCCAGGTATAAAATGCTTCATAACAGGAAGTTGGTGATCATGTTAAAAAAAGGGGGTGACACAAAATATGCACCCTGGTTTACATGCCAAGATATAAGCTGAACCTTCACTCAAGTCCTCAGGCTCTACCTTGATTATGTTAATTAGTTTTGCTGGCATACCCAAACACTTCAAGACAATCCATAATGAATTACGATGGAAGCTGCTGACAAACGATTTTTGAAAATCTATGAAGTAAATACTGAGTGGGTTTTGCCATTCAATGGGCTCTCCATTTATTATTGTCAGGGTGAACATCTGGTAGAAACACAGCCAGAAACAGTCAACCACTTCCCTTTGTTCTCTTTTCAGGCAATGCTTTCTGCAGCCTTTTTCCCAGAGAGAAGAGCAAATCCATGGCAGTCGAGACCCCTTTTGTGGTTAACTATCCCGCTATTTTTCTGTTGTCATGCAGGTTTATCATGGTTTCCTATTTTTACATAATGTGTTGATTTTTAATGATACAATAACTGGGCTAATCCACATTTATTTCTCTACCTAGACAAGGATTTAGATGTTATTGCATCGTTCATTGTTTGTGATATGAGGTGTAATAATGTTTTTAGTTCAGGTTGCTTAATTTCATTGTCAAAGCTAATCATTTCTTTGAGGATCAGAATTAGAAGAAAATTCCAAGACCTAAAACATAAAAAAGAGTTTTTATTTCCCCTCCCCACCTGCTACTTTTTTCTGCTGTAGGCCTGTAACATTGTTTCCATTAGGATCCAGCTAAATGCTCTGTGGTGAATCCAGCAAAGGCTTTTTAGGGATTGGTCGGTTTCACAAAAGCCCTGTACTCACCTTTTCGGCCCCATTTTCTGACACCTGCCTCTGGTCCTAGAACTCTCTACAATTCCCTTAACTCCCCTTCCCTTTGTTTTACACAACATGACGTCAGAGTGGGTACAGGAAACACTACCCTCTCTCTGATTGGGCTTCAAATGTCATCACATCTCCATATCTGATTGGTTATGTGGCATAATCATAAAGTCAATTTTAGAAGGAGTGCAATGCTTCCTGCCTTCGTATGGAAAAAAGGGGGGATGGAATGCAGAGCAGTCATGGAGCGTGTAGTGACCCCACTTCACCCCATAACTAGCCCTCCTGAAAAAGGGGCAAAAGCAGTGGGTATGTACTGGGGTGGTGGGTGTTTTCACAGCACAGCTATAGTTTCTAATAACCATTTGCTGGTAAATATATGAGTTGCTTCAAGAGAGCGAGAGCGCCAGAGATTTCTAATCTTCACAGGGTGGAATCCAGTGTTGTGCTACTATTGTTCAATCTGCGAAAACATTTCAGATTTCCAGATGGAACAATCTCTCCTCACCTTCCCCCCACCCCACTGTTCTGGAGTTTCTCCAGGTCTCCCAAAACTGATGAGCATGTGTGTTAGGGTGCAGGGTGGAGGAGAGGGGAGAAAGTCCTATTGCACCAGCGGGACTTATTGTACCAGCTTCTGCAAGTGCAACTATTTAGTTACATCTGGCCCTTAAATCACCATGTACATATTGAAAAAGATCCCAGTCAACTAATGGAGCGCTCATACAGAAAGAAACTTCGCGACTAGGGAGTTTGCATCAGAACATAATTTGTGAGTCAGTGTGGTCAGTGACTTGTATTTTGGCTTACCTTGTCTTTAACATGGAAGGAAATTTACTGAGGGGGATTATTTCCTCTGAAGTGGTATTGTGCAGAATTCTATGCTTTAAGTCCACCTCTATACTCTGCGTGGGACGTGGGTGGTGCTGTGGGTAAAACCTCAGTGCCTAGGACTTGCCGATCGCATGGTCGGCGGTTCGAATCCCTGCGGCGGGGTGAGCTCCCGTCTTTTGGTCCCAGCTCCTGCCCACCTAGCAGTTCGAAAGCACTCTTAAGTGCAAGTAGATAAATAGGTACTGCTTTCTAGCAGGAAGGTAAACGGCCTTTCCGTGTGCTGCGCTGTTGCTGGCTTGCCAGAGCAGCTTCGTCATGCTGGCCATGTGACCCAGAAGTGTCTTCGGACAGCACTGGCTCCTGGCCTCTTAAGTGAGATGAGCGCACAACCCTAGAGTCGGACACGACTGTCCCATATGGGCAGGGGTACCTTTACCTTTATACTCTGCGTAGTATATAAACTGGCTCTCAAAGAAAACCTTTGCCATGCTTTTCCTATAGATCATCTGCACCCCACCCCTCATCCACGAATTCCCTTCCGTAGCTGGAATCATCACGTTAAATGGATGCGCTGTTAATGTCTCCATTGTATTGTTAGGTAAAATGAAGGAAAAACATGTGCCTTCATGGTTCATCATCATCTTGCCATTCTTTGTCATCATGAATCCAGGCCAAACAATGACATCAATTCTGGGCATTTATCCCTTCAGTTGTTCCGTGGATTATCTACAGAGGAGGATATACTCTTTATAAATGTATCTGCTGTGCTTAGGCATTCAGGGAATCTTTTGTAGAGAACAATGCCAGCATATTGATTATCTGCTGCATATGTACCCCATGTCCAATTCTCTACTTGCGATGAGCTGCATGAATGGTCACCTATCTGCTTGCTTCTCTCCCTTGATTGTAACTTGCCCTCGGGTTTATAAATAGAAGCGTTACCTGAATAAATCTCTGGAACTTTAATATGCAGCATGATGCTGTGGGAGAGGGAAAGGGAGAAATCAAGAACAAGGGCTTCCTCTATAAATCTCCCTGCCCTTACTCCTTCGCATTGCGCATTGGCATCATATCACTGGTTTGCAGCAGCTTACAATGTGCTGGTTGTAAAGTGCAGCACTTTGACTAAAAGAAGAGGAATATATGTTGGCATTTCCGGAATTGGGAGTCCAAGCTCCTGAATGTCATTGCACTGCCTCATGAGAATATTTAACATTTTCTAAATTAGAAGGTGGGATGGAGAGACAGAGCCATAGGCATTTTGCTATCTGAGTCATTGGGCAAGATGGCGTCTGCCCTATTCCATGCACACAAGTTGACCAGGCTGCTGAATGAATCTTACTCAACACTGGCAATTGGACAGTGTCCTCCACAGCACTTGAGGGCAGCAGGCTGAGTGAAGTGGTACAGTAGCTATGTCAGTTCAGTCCACTCCCTGCCCCTTAGCATCTGCTGCCTGAGGCAGCCATCTCACTCTATCTAACAGTAGGACCACTCATGGCTAGAGAAATCTCATAAACAAATATTCCTCATTTTTCTTGATGGTGCTCTGCCATAGTAAGAGACCAGATATGAGAATTAAGCAGGATTGATTGGCCTTGAGTCTTTCAACATGAGGCGTACCATGTGCAAGACTCATAATGCAGAGACTCACAAATATGGACTTAGTGCATCTCTCTAACCTAAGGTTACCAGGTTTTTTCCAATGAATCTGGGGACACTTTTCAACTTCAATGGATTTTGTCTGGGGACTGATTTGTAAATCCAGGGACTGTCCCCAGGAAACGGGGACGTCTGGTAACCTTACTCTAATCTCAATAGTTTTAGAAGACAGTTGAGAATAACTATCCAAGAGGCAAAATAAGTAGTTGTGGAGCTAAGCTTGGAAAGTTTGTTCTGTTAGTCCATTTAGGGACAGGCAGACCAAAAAAAATGACAGAAAGAAGCAACGTTATAGGGAACAATTAAGTGTTTTAAGGTTACAGAGTGAAAGCACTTGAAGTGGGTGCCACTCTTGTTGCAGTGAACAACCAGTCCTCAGTCACTTGCCTTTATCAAATTTATGGATGGTTAGTTGGTGCTAGCAAGTTCAGAATATTTTAGAGCTGGGCTTTTAAGTTTACTGTTTCTTAGCAAGGCTTAACTGCTTATTGGACATTTAACAAACTGCACTTTTCCCATGATGCAGAATCTCCTGGAAACTGCTTTACCATGAAGGCTCAGTTTAGATTATCCTCTAAGTGCAAAGGCAGGATTTCTGTTGTTTTGCCTGAAGTTGTCTTCTAGGGACTCAGGCTGAGGAAATTTGCCCTAAGCCATCCTTCAGCAGGCATGAAGCAAAGCGCAGCAGACCGGTGTAAGCATACAAATGCTACTTAGTCTCAAGCCATCAACAACAACACAAGGCTATTGCCTTTAAGAAAGGCAAGAGGAAAGCCAGGATAGTAGTCAGAAAGGATCTTTAGGATGTCTTCCCACAGAATGGTTAAGCCTCCTGTGGCTGAAATCTGTCAGATTTGGGACCAAGCTTCTGTTAAATGTTCTACATTTCCACAATTGGCAGCATAATTTCCATCTCTGACTACTGGGTAATAACAGGGGGTCTAATACAGGGGTGGGGAACCGTATGCCAAATCAGTATTTGTTTCCGAGTACAATTCAAAGTGTTTAAAGCCTTAAACAGCCTCCGCCCAGTATACCCGAAGGAGCATCTCCACCCCCATCATTCTGCCCAGACACTGAGGTCCAGCTCAGAGGGGCTTCTGGCGGTTCCCTCACTGCAAGAAGCAAAGCTACAGGGAACCAGGCAGAGGGCCTTCTCGGTAGTGGCACCCGCCCTGTGGAATGCCCTCCCATCAGATGTCAAAGAGATAAACAACTTCCTGACATTTAGAAGGCATCTGAAGGCAGCCCTGTTCAGGGAAGTTTTTCATGTGTGACATTTTAATGTATTTTTAATTTTTGTTGGAAGCCGCCCAGAGTGGCTGGGGAAACCCAGCCAGATGGGCGGGGTACAAATAATAATAATAATAATTATTATTATTACTATTATTATTATTATTAGTAGTAGTAGTAGTGTTGCTCATGACATTTCAGGCAACTTCACTCAATATTACTGCTTTTGGTCTTTTAGACTTTTAGAATATACACAGTCCGAGGCATAAAATAATGATGTTTATGGTGCATTTCAGGATGAAGACAGTCAGTGTGATAAGAACATAAGAAGAATCCTGCTGGATCAGAACTTTGGCCTACCTAGTCCAGCATCCTGCTTTCACAGTGACCAACCATCTGCCTGTGAGAAGCCTACAAGCATGACATGAGCACAGCAACACCGTCACCATTTACATTTTCAGAGACCTGTCACTTCCAATTGGAGAGGCAGTGCACAGCCATCGTGGCTTGTAGTCATTGATAGCCTTATCTTCCATGAGTTTTTCTGAGCCTCTTTTAAAGATGTCCAAGCTGGTGGCCATGGCTACATTCTGTAGTAGTCAATACTATGCATTGTGTGGAAGTGGAACTTCTTTTTGTCTGCCCCAAATATTTTATAACACAAACAGCAAGTTGGGCAAGAACAGAAGGAGAAATTGCGTGAACAACTACTACTCAAGTCTTACGAAGAAGTAAATAAAACCCTTTAATGCAAAAAATGGAATAAAAGAATATGTTTGTATTGATAAGTGGTCAACAAACATGTCTGGCAAATGATAATGCCTAAATGATATGGTCAAATTATCACCCAGTACTCATATCAATCAAGTTGGCTTTTGAAATTCAGTCTTTCAGAGGTTCTACATCCATCAGCAGCTGTTCACATAACTTCCACTTTTGTTCCTGCCCCTCTTGCTGTTTGTGTTTTATCTTGAAGGCTGGGTTTTATTCTACTTTGCTTTGGTTTGTCCTGAATCTTCCGACATTCAGCTTCATTGGATGACCCTGGCTTTGATTAATATGAAAAATGGAGTAAAATTTCTATTCACTTTCATTATGCCATGAATAATTTTATACGAAGGCAGTTATGCCAAAATTCCTTAAATAAGCAGTTATGCAGATACTGTTCCTTTGGCCCTTTCCTTGTCTGGCCTTCTCTACTTCTGGATACATGCCCTAATTCTATCTGTGGATTTCTAATTTTAATGCCAATCACCAATTTGCAAGTGCTCTTATTTTTTTGTCCACACTGGCTGAATCTGTCCTAAATCTTGCCTCATCTTCCATGACTTGATGCAGTTTTTGGGAGTGATGGACTCAGCTCACTTGACACATGACATCTTGGCAGATTCCACTGACACTCAAATTGCGAAGATGGTGTTTTCCTAAGAAGGTAACCCGAAGCTCCTACTGCCATTCTGTGGCTTGTCTGTGAGCCAAAGCAAATGCCTCAGTGCAGCTGGGGTGGGGCTGATTCTGAATGTTACTTTAATGGGTATTTTCAAAATACTAAATATTATTGTATTAGTTCTCTGTGCCTTCATATTTGGGAGTGGAGTGTCCAGCTTTTTGGGGGGAAAATATGTGTGTACAAAACCTTCTGGAGTCAAGCTGAAGATTCCCTTTGTCAGCACTTTGTTTCCCTCAAGATAGGATCCATTTCTTAATATGCTACCCTTTCAGCATATCCAGGCAAAGAACTGTACTATTTAACTTTTATTTTTTACCATTCTGTGGCAAATAAGACACATTTCTGCAAAGAGACCACTTCAATACTAGGGCTGTGCCAGATGTTTGTGGGCTCATACTTTCTGTGTGAAAAAGGAAGCTTTCAAGTACTTGAAACTTTTCCTGAATAATCTCCCCAAATGCCCTCATACCAGACCAGTCCAACACATTGCATGGCTGCAGAACATTTGTTGTAGCTGTTGCTGGTATTGTTGCAGTTAAAGCCACGTTTCTTCTGCCTGGTGGTGACAATGCTGTCATATGTCTAAAGTTGATTGCATTCGGTGACTTTTTGTCGTGTAGCTAAGCATCTCACTTTGCATTAGCTGACTTTGCCCTAATGGCTATGTGGCACAAAGAAAGCCAGTTCTGAACTAATTTTTTTCTAGAGCAGCAGCTTATAGGGACTTACTTTAGTATTTGGAAACAGTCTGATCTGTTTGGGATCGACTCTGTGTTATTCTAATTTGACAGCCATCCAGAGTGGATTATACCTGCCAATTGTCAGGCAGATCTGTCAAGGGGTGTTTGTGCAGGGAACTTTTACTGTATGTATGTATGTATGTATGTATGTATGTATGTATGTATTTATTTATTTATTTATTTATTTAAATAGATTATAGAGATAGATAGATAGATAGATAGATAGATAGATGATAGATAGATAGATAGATAGATGATAGATAGATAAATGTCTCTTACTTTTTATTTTATTTTCTGCCATAACTGGAACCAAACACGGTGAGTGGAGTACACTGGGGAAATAATTTCACTGTGATTAAAAGCTGGACCTTTCTATCAAAATGAAATATGCCACCATGTCTACATCCCCTCCCCTCTCAAGCTCTCGGTGTTTCCCTAGTCAGCTTGCTTTCATTTCTCAGAAAGAAAGAAAAAAATGCGTGTGCAGGTGCCATTTTGCTTTATGGAAAAATCCCTATCGACGCACCTTGTTAATGGCTGTCCTACTCAGGAAATGTGAGATCATGACCTGAATCATTCCAAATCCCCATGTTATTTGGGGTTCACACAGAGTCAATGCACACCCCTAATAGACACTGAACTGAATCATATAACCCAAGCAATTATTTAGGTTGCATATGCTCTCTATCCCAGTCTGAAATCCCTTCAAGCTACAATGTCCCTGATTGTATAGAAAGCCTATATATGCACAATTTGCAGTCATTCAGGCTCTGTGCAGATGAACTAGATCAATGTATAGACAACTGAGGATGATGCTAAGTCTTCGCACACTACCTGTCCTGTTTCCGTCAACTGAACAGGGCTTCGTCAATCTCATCAATCAGACTGCTACCTGTGAAAGTTCATGTCACAATAAACCTATACCTAAAATGCCATTGCCTCTTTTGTCATATTAGGTAAGTAAGAGCAGGTTAGGCAGGTCTGAATATTGCAAGGCCTATACCAACAAATGCATAAAGTGTGAACTTGAGAGGCTGCCATGGACTGTGAGTAATCCTGAGCACTATCTTTGCTATCACTCATCCTTGATGGGAAATGGGCAACCCTAGACCTCAGTGGCGAAAAATTGCATTTGTTTGTCCTTTGCGAGAAAAACTTAACAATTTGCCCTAAGTTCCACTTCCCTGCAGAGATTTATTCCTGGTGAAGCTGGAAGGCAGCTGATGTTATGTCATTTAGTAACACTAAACGACCAAGCCAAGCATTAAGCCAATTATATCCCACAAATCATTGCTCAGCAGGGCAGCACTCTCACTTGAGCAATGGGCCAGCGGCTGCAAGGATCAGCAGGGAATTAGCATTGATTGGTTGCCTGGGGACCAACAAGACAGCCCTTCTACCAGCCTTCACAGACCAGTCAATAGCCCCGGGCTGCCCTTGGCCTCTTAAATATGTTCAGTCCCTCTCCTGCCGAGACTCAGAATTCCAAGACAGAAGTCCTGTGGTCTGGGACCGCGGATGGGCTCTGGGGAGATTACTCCTCCCTGCAGAAAGCAAAATATCAAATCCTTTGTGTCTTTTGCGGGGAGACAAAAGAAAAAGAAAAGGACTTTCAATGTGGTGTAGGGAAATGGAAATAATTCTCAGATGCAGCCTTCATCTTCTTTAAAGACCGCAGCGTGGGGCTCCCCGCCTAGGAAGTGAGCTCTTGCATGATCTCATGTACAAAATCTAACATTTCTGGATATATCCGGTAACTCCTGAATTTATTTACAATGGTTTAGGCTAGTATCACTCAGGGCAAAATGATAGCAGTGATTGCTACCACCTGTGCCTTAAGCTTTGGGAATGGTCACACCATTGTCTTTACTTGATCTAGCCATCATCACCTCACCTGCCATTTGGGGTCCATGTGGGTGTTTCTAGAGATCAGTATCTCTTCTCTGCAGTCAAACACTAAGATTTTCTAGTGTGACAAAGAAAATGTAGATGCTTTGCCAGCATACTAGCTACCCAGGATGGGTAGGGTGGCTGATGGCTCAAGGTGGGGAGGTGACTTAGGCACATGAGATGAAAAGCTGTGCTATGAAACATTTGGTTAACCATTAAGAAGTGGGATTAAAAAGTGGCAGATGAATGGATAAAATGACCCTGACTCCCTAGAATCATTCAATTTGGCCCCTCATGATCTATTTGGTTCTTCATAATCAACTGCCTTTGAACACAGAGGGCAATTCTACCCTGCAGAAAGTGATGAGATCAACAAGTACCATTTTGTGTCAATAACAGCAGTTCCACCCAGCACAGCATTTTCCAACCTGATGTCCTCCAGATGTTTTGGACTTCAGCTCCCCTCATCCCCAGCCATGGCCCTTGCCAGCACAAAGTATCTGGATGGCATCAGGTTGTAGAACACTGACCTAGCAAATACTTCTCTTCTCAAATACCACATTTCAAACTATAGTAAGGGGTACATTCAAATTATAATGATTATAATGCTAGCACTTCTGTTCCATTTTCTAATGTTTCTTCCGCAGTGCAGTATCTGTTGCAATATGGAACTGTGGAATTATGACTGCTATACCAGCATGTCGTGCTACATTTCATTCACGCCACTGGGTGTGGTGTGAAACAACACTGAACATACTTATACTCCCCCAACCTGTTCACACATGCGTGCTTCTGTTCCCACATGATTCCCTCATGAAAGCAGCAGGAAAGAACTGTATACTGGTATACCACCCCAAATGTCATCACTTTACTCCTGTGACTTTCTGGGCAATGGGGTTGTAATTAACACAGAAACAGAACCAATTAACAAGGAAATGAGTGCTGAACATCACCTATATTCCACTAGATTTCTGTAAATGGGTTTTATGTATTGTGAAAGATGAAATATAAGGCAGAAATTAACAGTTTGGAGAACATTAGGGAAATGGAATATACTGTCATGTGAATGCAGCCAAAATGGAGAAAGATGATGTGGGGAGAACTTTCCACCCACATTTTGGTGCAAGAAAAATTCACGACAGCTATTTGTCCTTAGCTTCTGCAAATCCATATTCGTTTTCTCAAGTTCATGCAACTAAAAAGCGGGGAGGGGAAGGGAGAACAGAGTGAATCTCCTAGCTATGAAGCTAAGAAGGCCTCCATCTTGTATTCTCTCTCTGTTATCAGCCTACCTGTCTCAAGCTGATGACCTGCAAAATTATTCCAGTTATACACAGGAGAAGTTATTCTGGCAAGGTTAAAGAGGGAAAGGATCATAGCCTTGCAAATAGTTTAGTATCCAGTGTCACAGACCTTGGGTGAAACTCTGAACAAGTTAACAGGAGAGCAAGTCCCTCTGAAATCCTTTCCAAATATATTTCTTTATACAACAGTGCAGATGACCTCTATGTTTTTCAAGAGTGAATAGAGAGAGAAAATGAAAGCCGAAGCTGATGCTGACTGTGCCCTGTGTGAGACACTTCACTGATTTCCTTGAACTTTCTTGATAGGTCAAGGCAGTATGAGTCCCATCATCAGCCTGAGAGTGTTGTTGATGGGCACAGAGTTGTCAGGGGTGTTTATGGAGCTAGTCCTGAGCATTCCCATATGCTGGAAGATTTCTGTCATTAGGTAAAGAGCAGGTCAGGACGCCTCACCACCAGAATGAAACAATTCTACCCAAAACACCCAGTGATGCTCCAATATAAATCATGCCTCACCAACCATAACCTTACTGCATGGTGAAATGGCTCCTATAAAAATTTCATCATGTGAGCACAGGGGACTGAAGGAAGCCATTTTAGTACCCATTACGCCAGGCTGGAAATATTATACAGAGCAGGAGACAGACGCTTTCCTAGAAGAGCAGGGCAGCATCTCTTTGATGTTAAAAACAACAAAGGCTCCAACGAACAGAGAAAGGTAATACAAAGGTGTCAGAACAGCAGACTGTATTTCAAAGCAAATATCAAGAGATTGGGGGTGGAAAGAAATATCCTCGGAAATAAATCACACATCCCCTGCCTCATAGCTACTCAGCATCCCTTGTAAAAATGAAAGCCCTTTGAGGACCCCTGCTTTGGCTCTGCTTGATTCACCCACCAACTGCTGGGCATCTGTGTAGCACTTCTCATTTCAGGGGCCAAACGAGATGTGACAGCAGCAGTGCAATATGTTTAATCACAGAAGAGTGTCCCGTTCATATAGAAAGTTTGTGTGTGGATGTGCAATTTTTCAACCAAACATGGATGGGGGTTATTGACCCCTGTGCATGCCCCTACCTATCTCCCCACAAACTACAGCTCCCAGAATTCTTTGGGGAAGCCATGACCATTTAAAGTGGTTGGAGATGTGAAATATGCCACCAGGTGTAGTGTCTGGCAGGAATGAATGACTCCATCTATTTTTGGACCATCTCATTTTTACATGTGTCCATTCTGTTGAGTTTCCACATTAATCACTATGTTTTTATTTTAAAAATCTATACTTAAATATGTACTTTATCTCAGTGTATGCATTTCGAAATGTTTTTCTTTAATAAAATACATTTCTAAGTGCATCATGGTGCTTTTTAAAAATTGAGAAAGGAACTGTATCATGGAATTCACAGAAGCGTGAACTCCAAAGGATAATCACATTCTGATCAGTGTATTAATCCAGGAGGTGTGAAAAAGGTCAGTTGGATTAAAAATGCAGACCAAACAAAATTCTGCATCCCTGGTGTCTGGGCATGATTGCATACTGTTCAGCAGTCTCTACTTGACAATTATAGTCAGGGAACCTGGAAGAGGTTAGCAGAGAAAGCTAAAGCACTCACCTCCTGCTAAAAAATATTGGCTGGGACACAGGACATGGACAGTATGGTGAGAAATATGCAGCAATCCTATGGACCCCACTCAATGGGAAAGACAAAGGAGAAACAGCTTAGAGGTCTCCAAGCGAACACATGACAGCAGATTCATTTAAAATCACTGCCTTCCTTTATCCACACCCTTCCAACAGCTGCACAAAGTAGCTTCAAAAATACAATTAATGTATTGCATCCTGTTTAAAACACCTAAGGTTGAAACCTGCTACAAGCTGAACTGCACAGGAATAAATCTACTGAAAAAGATTGCAGTTATTTGACAAACATAGCTATTTCGTAATCAATTTTCTGAGCTGGAAACTTGATGTATCCGTTCTATTTCTTTTATACCCCCAAAGTTCTGGTGTTTATTTCCATGTGACCTTGCCATGCATTTATTGATGATATCCTGGGGGTTTCCATGGCAATGGAGCCCAGTGTCACAAGACGCTGCTACTCTTGAGGTCACACGAAAGCAAAGTAGGAGCTGGAGACTGATAAGAGCACAATCCAGATCCATCTAGTTTATTAAAATGCTATCAATAGGTGATGGTGGGTCCCCCTCCCACTATTGTGCTTTGCAGTCTTATACATGCTTTCTTCCTTTCCCTACTACAGGTTCAAAATGCCTACTTAGTGCTCCTCCATTTGTTTGTTAGGGTGGAAACGGGAGAGCCACATACACAGCCTCGTATTTTATAACCACAGGACAACCGGAATACAAAGCTAGACTTGCAATAGGCCCCCTGGTGCAATAATGTGTGTTAATTTACTATAGGCCACTCTATGTACAAAAGAAATCAGTATCAAAATTATTGCAAGAAGGTCAGTCTCTGAGCTGTTTTTCCTCTGATCTTTGGGCAGCAACCGGCAGGCAGGCGGCAGGGTCTTATTTGCAGACTGTAAGACATCTTAAGGGATTATTAAAGTGCTAAGAAGCCATTCTCTGTTTAGATCACTAGTTCAAATCCAGCTTGCAGAAAGTTATTATCGCCTGATGGCTGTTCGGTGGCCTGGTGAACTGCATTGATCTCGTCCAGTCCAGCCCTCAAGCTTTTGTGTCAGAAAAGTGTTCCCAGAATATTTTCTGGCAGGATCATCAAGGGAAACGAAAGAGGGTTGCTTTCAAATGTGCTCCAGGTGTTTTTTCAAGGGGCAGTTGAGTCAAGACTATTTTTATTTTCCTGTGGAAAATCCTTAAAATGTAACAGAAAGCAATCTCCTTCTTCTTTCTTCTTCGTCCTGGAGATGGGGGTATCTCTGGGTTCAAGAGGTTTGCCCTATATTAATTTTAGTGAAGCATTGTGCTGTAAGCTCAAGTCCCCCACCTTTCCTTGACTTCATCCTCCTCCCAATTTCTAATGTGTTCTCCCTTGCAATGAGATTTGGGTAAGGGAAGTAAAGGTAAAAGGACCCCTGACCATTAGGTCCAGTTGTAACCGACTCTGGGGTTGCGGCGCTCATCTCGGTTTACTGGTCAAGGGAGCTGGCGTACAGCTTCCGGATCATGTAGCCAGCATGACTAAGCCACTTCTGGCGAACCAGAGCAGCGCACGGAAACGCCGTTTACCTTCCTGCTGGAGTGGTACCCATTTATCTACTTGCATTTTGACGTGCTTTCGAACTGCTAGGTGGGCAGGAGATGGGACTGAGCAAAGGGAGCTCACCCCGTTGCAGGGATTTGAACCGCTGACCTTCTGATCGGCAAGTCCTAGGCTCTGTGGTTTAACCCACAGCGCCACCCGCGTCCCTAAGGGAAGTAGGCATGGTTTATTGTGGCACAGTGGGAAAGAGGAAGAAGATCTTGGATCTGGAGGACAAGGCTATCAACCAACTACAAGCTATGATGGCTGTGTCTTCCTTCCATAGGCAGAGTCATTTTGCCTCTGACTGCCAGTTACTAGAAATCGCAGGTGGGCAGAGTGGTGGTATGCTCACACAGGCATACCTAAGAGTTAGCAAAACTAGTCTCTGCTGGGGGTGAAGGTCCAGAGGGCATGTGTGTGCAAAAATCACCTCTCAAATGTTGGAGTCCTCCCACAACACCTGCAGCACACACCCTGGCTCAGTGCTCCAGCACCTGCTTTGCCAATAGAAGCAATCTTCCAGGATCTCCAGCAGGAAAAGCTGCTGCAGGAGGGAATGGAAAGGGGTCCTTGGAGCAGCTTCCAGGCAGAGAGCAGTGTGCATGCCCTGTGTAGCCCAATTCCTGTTTCACCATGTGAGTATCATACACACAGCGCGGGTGGCGCTGTGGGTTAAACCACAGAGCCTAGGACTTGCTAATCAGAAGGTCGGCAGTTCGAATCCCCATGACGGGGTGAGCTCCCATTGCTCGGTCCCTGCTCCTGCCCACCTAGCAGTTCGAAAGAACGCAGTGCAAGTAGATAAATAGGTACCACTCCGGCGGGAAGGTAAACGGCGTTTCCATGCGCTGCTCTGGTTTGCCAGAAGCGACTTAGTCATGCTGGCCACATGACCCGGAAGCTGTATGCCTGCTCCCTTGGCCAATAAAGTGAGTCGGTCACAACTGGACCTAATGGTCAGGGGTCCCTTTACCTTTATCATAAACACAAGTCATGTGCATATAGGGCTAATGATTAGCATTATCAAAGCAATAGGAAGTGAAATATTGTTTCTTTTTCTTCTTCTTCCTACCTGACATAACAGGCAGGCATTTATAGCTCACTTGGGTACAGGAGCCACATACCAAGAAGCAGTTCTTCCTGAGATTTAGCATCCGGCTCTCTCTGCACCTGAGACGTGCGCTGGGGGATTCAGTGCCGACTCTTGCTGAAGATAACCTAACAACTGCTTTAGATGTATTCTTTAAGCAAACTTTAACGGGTGGATTACCACAACATGGTCCAGGAAGGCAGAACAATAGGGCAAGTCCAGGCTTGTCATAGAAAGATAATACACACAAGGGATTATTTGCTGGTGTGCAGGGAATGGTAGCAACTAATAACGGCGTGTAGTTTGGTCCATTCAAAATGGAGGCTGTCTGTCCCATGCAGACAAGCAGTAACAGAAGCTTATATTTTGACTCATAGAATCATAGAATCTTAGAGTTGGAGGCAATCCAAAGGGGCATCTAGCCCAAACTCCCTGCAATGCAGGAATCCATGACAGATTGCCATTTTACCTTTGCTTAAACACCTCCCATGAGAGAGAGTCCACCACCTCTCAAGGGAGTCCCTTTCACTGTTGAACAGCTCTTACTGTAAGGTTACCAGATTTTTTTCAAAGAATCCGGGGACACTTTTTTTTAAAAAAAAAAGAGAAAAAAAGTTATTTTAAAAGGTTTTTTTTTTTTAAAAAAAGAAGTAATATCTTCTCTTCCATGGCCTCCTCTGCCGCACGGCCTTCCTCTGGACCCCGGCCTGCTTTCTGAGCCATGGAGTAGGCTCAGGTCGGGCCTGGACTCGGCCATGTGTCCTTGCCCTCCCGGTGCTCTCCTACCTCTCCTCCTCAGCAGTGGAGGTGGCAGCACAGCAAGGTCGGGGCTCCCCTCTTTTTTCTCCTTCCTCTTCCTCTCTCTTCCTTCTACTTCTCCTTTCCTCCTTCTCCCTGTGTCAGCTCCAGGGTTTTTCTGGCTTGGAGTGCTGCTGAGCAGTCGGCCAGGTGGCTGGGCACTCTTGCTCCCAGCTTGATTTGGGTCAGGGGGGTCAGCAGTTCCCCCAGTTGACGTGCCGGGCATCCCTGGTTCCCACTCAGCAGGGGCAGTGGCAGTCTCAGCAGCTCGGAGCCATCCTGGTAGTGCAGTTGGGTCTAGCTGGCTTCAAGAGCTGCTCGCTACCATGGTGCCAGAATTTTTGCCTCACTGGAAGTCCCCATATGATGTGTCTTGTGCCTTTGAGCCAATCGCGCAGCATTAATTCCCTGCTAATAAATCTACAACACTTAAAATATCAATCCAGGGACATTAAATGAAATCCAGTGACATTCCGGGGATGAATTTTGTCTGGGGACAGATTCGTCAATCTGGGGACTGTCCCCGGGAAACAGGGACATCTGGTAACCATATCTTACTGTCAGAAAGTTTTTTCTGATCTCCTTTCTTGTATCTTGAAGCTATTGGTTCAAGTCCTGCCCTCCAGAGCAGGAGAAATCAAGCTTGTTCCCTCTTGCATGTGACAGCCCTTCAGATATTTAAAGATGCATATCATATCTCCTCTTGGTCTCTTTTTTTCCAAGCTAAACGTACCCATGTCCCTCAGCCATTTCTCCTAAGGCTTAGTTTCCAGACCCTTGATAATCTTGGTCGTGCTCCTCTGAACACGTCCCAGCTTGTCAAAATCCTTCTTAAATTGTGGTGCCTAGAACTGGGCACAGTATTCCAGGTGGGGTCTGAACAACTGACTCAGACAACTCAATTCAGCATATTCTTCACAGTGCAATCCTGTGATGGTTACTCAGATGTAAGTCTCCCTTACTGGGGAGCATACTCACTTACTGGGGCATACTCACTTAGGAGATGCGGCCATACAGCAGGACACTTTTTTGAAAGTGCATGCAGAAGGCCCCATCTTTAAAGTGCATGCAGAAGGCCCCATCTTCAATCCTTGGCATCTTTAGGTAGGGTTTTGAGAGGTTTCTGCCTGAAACCCTGGAGAACTGCTGTGAGTCAATGCAGAGCAGGGGTGGTTATTATGATGCCCTCTGAATGCTATTGGACTATGACCCCCATTGTTGTTGCTCAATAACCGTACGTCAGGCACACCCATGTACATTGAATCCTAATATTTTCATGGTGCCTTCCCCCTGCCTGCCCGACCCAACACATTTGGATTCTGCACTTTTTGTTTTCAAGCTGCAATTTTGCTGAAAGCTTCTGTCATGTGAAATCCACATTCCTCACCATCTCTCTGAATATGTTGGCTATTATGAAGACAAGAGTACTTTAGTTCTTAAGTGTTTGTTGCTTTGCTTAAGTGCCTGTGATTTGCACATGATGTGGTAGGTAGGTATGCTTGTTGTCACTCAACAGCCTTAATTGGGTTCGGACAGTCAGTTGTTCTGTGTTTGGAAAGGCATCTGCATCACCTCACAAATTGGCAAGCACAACGTATATCTTTTCCACTCATTTCACATGCCGGAGTTGATTAAAGCCTTGGAGTGTTGAGTGCCTTGCATATTAAAGGTTATAACTCGCCATGTGATAACATATTGCCCACTTTGATAGCCCATGATTACTAAGCTGGTTCTCTTAGTAAGCTGCCTTTCTTTAGGCTTCCATTGCACCCACGAGGGAAGGCTGGTTCTTAGTTAAGGTGTTGCCCATGAACTGCAGTGTATCATATCTTACTAAGCAGTGTGTGGAAAAGTGAGAGTAGTGCAGGCATTTCTGAAGTCCTTCTAGACCACCAGGCATCTTTGGATGAGGAATTGGAACATTTCCTTCCATTGCCCCCTTCTCCCTTTCCTTTCTTCCTCTCCTCTCCTCTTCTGCATGACTGACACAAGACTGTATAGACCGGACCAAAGAATATATGCAGAGTGGATGCATTTTGCACCAGGGTTTCTTAAGCTTTTTTTGAATTTGGGCTTCCTCTCCCAACCTTCTGCCTAGAATTTTTCCACCAAGTGCTCACCATCTGGAGATAGATAGATAGATATAGATGATAGATAGATAGATAGATAGATAGATGATAGATAGATAGATAGATAGATAGATAGATAGATGATAGATAGATGATGATAGATAGATGATGATGATAGATAAATGATAGATAGATAGATGATGATAGATAGATAGATAGATAGATAGATAGATAGATAGATGATAGATAGATAGATAGATAGATAGATAGATAGATAGATGATTGATAGATGATAGATAGATAGGTGATAGATGATAGATAGATAGATGATAGATGATAGATAGATAGATGATAGATGATAGATAGATAGATAGATAGATAGATAGATAGATGATAGATAGATAGATGATAGATAGATAGATAGATAGATAGATAGATAGATAGATAGATAGATAGATGATAGATAGATAGATAGATGATAGATAGATAGATAGATAGATAGATAGATAGATAGATGATAGATAGATGATAGATAGATGATAGATATAGACAGACAGATGATAGATGATACACAGATATATCCATCCATCCTTTGCCAGCACACAAGAGTCTCTAATCAAGGCAAATGTTATGGCAATGTTAGAAGGGTTCCTCTCCCTCTTTTCCATCACTTCCATTGTCTTGTCTGGAAGCAAAGCCTTCTTAGCTGACAACTCTTTCTTTCAGGTCTGGCATGCAATTTCTTTTGTATGTGTAGGGGGGAGAGAGAGAGAGAGAAGGCACTCCTAGGATGAGTTTTCCTTTTCCCAGCTATGATGTTCTGATGTGTATGCAAATAAATTTGAGTAATTATGGTAAACTTGTATGTGATAATATGTATTGTACTAAATGTGTACATAAATATATTAGGTAAATTAGGGTAAGTATTGGGCTGGCAGGGGGAGTGTGCTTGGAGTGTTGGACGTGAATGGTTATTGGACAGGAGTTTTGATAGGGAGTTTGAATACTGTTGAGAGGTATTTAAAAAACTGGAGTGGGATGTGGAAGAGAGTGTTTGGGTGGTTGGGGCAGGATTAGCGGAACAGAGTAGGGTCAGAGCTGTTACTGATCGTGGTTTTGAGATGATGATAAGGAAGGTTTTACCTTAGGTAGATTGAGAAAGGTAGAGAGAGTTCATAATACCTAGCAGAAAACTAGGTTGTTCCCCCTTGGAGACAGAGAAGGTGGTTTAGAGAAGATTAGATAGAGCTGAGGTTGGTGCCAGAGAACCACATAGCTGTGGGGAAAGTGGTGTGATGCCAGCCATTGATTGATTTTGAAGTTGCAGCCACCAGAGGCCTAGAAGGGCCTGCTGCTCCTCTGGAAGAGTTCCAAGTCCCTTCCATGGACGTTCTTTCCCTCTCTCTAAAGTAAATCTATCTAGCCTCCTTATTTATGAAGGCACCAAGGAAAGCATGCAGATACATCTCTCCCTGTCTTGGCAAAGGGGTGAAAAACACACACAAAGAAGTGCTCAAGGTCTATCTAGTCCAGCATCCTGCTGTCATACCATCCAAACAGCTGCCTCCAGAAAACTCCCAGGAAGGCAGCAGCCATCTCTCATTGTTGCTCTCCAGCAACTGGTAGCGTGATACATTTTTCTATTGAAACATGCAGGCTGCACAGAACCATCATACGTGGTTGTCACTAACAGCCTCGTCCTCTACAGATTTGTCTAATTCTCTTTTAAAGTCATCTGAGCTACTGGTCTGCAAGACCGCTCAGAATTCTAGAGGCACTGGGAAAACTGACAAGCACCCAGGACACTTTGAAATCTTTTTTTAAAAAAATTATTGTATTATTATTTAATAACACAGTTCAGCAATGCTGAGCTTGCCAAGTGAGCTAAATTTAGGTTCTTGCTCTTCAGCCTTGACTTGCCTATAGCACCCAGATCATTTCAGGTCCCCAACATTTCTTGATATGGGCCTGCTTCGATAGCAGGTCCCTCTCAGAGTTTCCAACATTCTCAACACACACAACACACACATAGTCTGGAAACCTAAGTTCAGGGCCAGATATAGGATTGATGAGCCCCTAAGCTGCTGAAGGTAATGGAGCCCTTTATATGTCCAGCTGTCCTTTGTCAACAACAAATTGTCGCTGTTTTTTGTGTTGAATATATATGCTATACGGTAATTTATGGACCTAATAGGTATCTAAAGCCATTTGTACATGTTGCCATGCAATCAGTCCATGCAGAATGTAGGCACCCTATATGTAGAAATGAGCAGACCAGAGATATTTTAGGGAGTAGGCTAGCAGGCGGGGCCCATTACTTATATCATAGGAGCCTACACAACAGAAAACACTGTTGCTGTATGTAGGTTTTATTTTATTGTTTTTTATCTTATATTTTGTAAATCGGGTCCTCCCTTAAAAGAGGGCACGTATTGCGGTGAGACCTGGACAATTGACTCCCTGCGTTGTGGGTGGGTATGACTGGTCAGCCACAACACCCAATTGGTAGGTCCCTTGTAGCTGGGTGCAATCTGGCCAATGGGACGCAGTCCAAACGGTTCAAGGGACCTATTTATGCCCATGCACGTGACCCAGAGCTTTCTCTTTTGGCACATGCATTCGGAACACCCATCTACCTCTCCCTACTTTTAGGGCTTTGCTCTTGACCTTGCTATGCCATCATGTGTCGTCTGCCATTGGGACAGGGGCACAGCAGGAATTTTCCCCACTTGGCTGATTGGCTGTTGCCATTTGGGTTTCACCTGCCGTGTAGCAAATTGTCACAACTTGTAAGGTTGCAGATAGGCTCTGGTTCAGGTGATAGGGATAGCGAGAGCCCCATCCCTATGTTAAGGGTATTCTGTTAAAGGAATCCAGGGACTCAAATGGTTTGGTCAACCCCTGAGAGGGGGGGTTGTGCCTGTGCCATCTGGGTGGCGGACATAGTCCATTCCCGACTTTTCACTTATCCAGGTGTTCACCCTTGGCTAACCTATGCTGGAATTCTGGGTCAGTGCTACCTGCATGGCAGGGAATTAGATGAACCAGAGCCTATGCAACCACTCACTTTCTGTAATCAATAAAGCTGTGGCCTAAATTTTGCCAAAAACCCAAACCAAAATTTGAGTCAAGTGTGAACTTATTTAGGGAGGAGGTTCCTAGGTCTGAAAAGCAAATGTACATCCATGTGGTTTTTTCCTTTTATTTGTTTTTTTGGGGGGCAAGAGAGTGAGGCCCTAAGCTACAGCTTGTTTAGCTTATAAGTAAATATGGCACTGCCTAAATTGGATCCCTGACTGGCTCCAGAAAGCCTGTTTAGCAGCTTTCCACTGGCTGATGCAAGCAAGGACCCTGCCAGTGGCATTTCTGCCTAACCACACTTTCAGCAGGTGGAAGCAGGGAGCTCTGCACCAGTGGAATGATGCTGCTGTCTCACTACAAGCAATTGTCAGTGGGAGGTTGATGGAGGCTGGCAGGGATTATAGGAGGGATATCTTTGCCCAACCTGTCCCATCCTAACAGACACAAAGGGACTTGGGGTTGCTCTGCCAGTTGCACTTCATTCCTCAGAATGAATTTTGGGATGCAAACCATACATGTGCCAAAGAATACAGAACCAGGTAACTGGGGCTATTCTGAATTTATTAATGAAGAAAAAAAATGGTTAATGTTTGATTATCTTTATGTATCCATCTGCATCCCCTCTCTTCGATTCTGCCTCTCAAAATATTTCATGGATTTTGAGGATGGAGGTTGTCACGTCGTTAGTCCTGGGGTACTGCAGGGACAAAACAGATAAAAGTAATATATTAGGGATTACTTTTGTGCAGGAGTATGTAAGCTGTTTTATACCAGTAAAGTTGTCACAGCTTTCCCCAAACAATCCTAGCGCTTGCCTGTTAGAAGGTCAGCAGTTCAAATCCCTGCGACGGGGTGAGCTCCCGTTGCTCGGTCCCAGCTCCTGCCAGCCTAGCAGTTCGAAAGCACAAAGTGGAAGTAGATAAATAGGTACCCCTCCAGCGGGAAAGTAAACAGCATTTCCATGCACTACTCTGGTTCGCCAGAAGCGGCTTAGTCATGCTGGCCACATGACCTGCCAGCTCCTCAGCCAATAAAGTGAGATGAGCGCTGCAACCCCAGAGTCGTCCGCAAGTGGACCTAATGGTCAGGGGTCCCTTTACCTTTTTATGTAAGCTTTAGGACTGGGCAAAATTCTTCACCAGGAAGCATAATGGAATTTTCTATAAAACTTAACTTGCATACCCTAAAACCAATCTTGAGTTGGTCCGTAAAGGATATTGATTTCCTTATTTCTGATCATCACTGGCCTGTGCACATGTGCTACTTGGGAGGCACAGCTCATTCACTCTCCAGGAGTTATCTGGCTTATCCCAAGCTTGCTGATGGAATGAAAATTAATGAGATGTCAGGAGCTGGTTTTACTGGAGGTTCTGCCCATTTGTCTCTAACTAGACACTTATGCTTTAATGGAAGAAGATTTTTTTCCCCCAGAAGCTTTTAAAAATTACTGCTCCCAGTGACCCCTTTTGTTTTATTCTGCCCCATCTCCCCACATAATAAGCCCTTCTGAATCATCCTTTTCCTTGTCAGTTTAATCAGACCCTCAGAGAATTAAAACCAACTGAGGCATAAATGCTTAAAGGGAGGTGCTTCCAATTTGGCTATTTTGACTGACCCCCTTTGGGGAGCTTTCTTCTGAAGGCTGAGCATTTGGAAGAAGGATTGCGTTGAATGCATCACTGTTAGTGTCTCCTCTTCAGTGCTCTTCATCCAAGCAGTGGCTGCTTCGAAGGGAGGAGAGCAGGTCAGAGAAATGAGTGAGGGATGGCTGCACTAAGTGAGAGCGGAGGTGTGCAATGTGCTGGGAATGGAATATGGGATGAAAGAAAGCTCTATAACTGCCAAATGTGCAACCGGAGGCCAGATTCTCCAGCTGCTGAGTGAGTCATATTGCACCACGTAAAGGCTGGGAGATAAATAACAGAATCAGAGCTGGAATCGAACAAAAGTTTATCCAGTTCAGCCCTATGCTGTAAGACTGCTCATCAGCCATAGTCTCCTCCTCACAACCCAAGCAACAGAATCCACATAGAAGACTGCCAATTTTTCAACTGGCCGCTGCAGCTGTGCCTCTAGCAGCAGGTATTATCAGCATGTGATCATGCATATTTTCATGCTCTTAAAAGCTCATCAAGCCACTGAGAAGCAGAAACAGAAGCAGAAGAAGATGCTTAAGCCTGAACACATGAACCTTCTTGCATTCCTCCAAACTCAGTTTTTGGCTATGTTGGATCCATTCCAAATATAACCCCCCCACCAGTAACCTTTGTTGTGGTGTCAGTTATGGAACCTGGGTTCAAATTGTAGTGGGGAGAATGTAAAAGCTCCAAAATAGTGTGCAGCCTCCTGCCCACCAGCACCCACGTTTCATGAAAAGTTGTAAGGGGAGCTACTAGTGGGCAACTTAATAGAATGTGGGAGGGGGACAGAACTAGGATTTATGTAGCATGGACACCATCCTTACCATAGTACAATTCATAGGACGGTTTGGGGAAAGCTGTGACAACTTAACTGGTATAAAATATTTAAATTCATGGGATATATATGGTTTCAATGTAACACTTGATTATGTTTAGATGGTGGAAGATTAGATAGGTTTAATCCACTATGATCAACCTCTATTCAAGTCCTATGTAGAAATTTAATACCTTTCACCATCTCTATGCCTGAATGGGGGGGGGGTATGATCATGGTGTGAGGCTCCCCTCTCTTTGTGTGCCTAATGTTTCTGCAAGCAGTAGGGCTCTGGCACAGTGGTCCATGGGCATAAGCCCTTTCACACTAAGTTTATATAGTGGTACCTCGTGTTACAGACGCTTCAGGTTACAGACGCTTCAGGTTACAGACTCCACTAACCCAGAAATAGTACCTCAGGTTAAGAACTTTGCTTCAGGATGAGAACAGAAATCGTGCCGCGGTGGCAGCAGCGGGAGGTCCCATTAGCTAAAGTTGTACCTCAGGTTAAGAACAGCTTCAGGTTAAGAATGGACCTCCAGAACGAATTAAGTTGTTAACCTGAGGTACCACTTTATGACACTTTATAACCTAAGGTACTGTATTTATCCTAGGCACTTATCCATAGCCTTATCCTAGGCACTAAGTTCATCTTTACATATTCTTTTACATATTTCTGACATCTACCATAATTCAAAATTCTTAGAAATAAGAAGGGAAGAGTATTTCTTAAATGATCTCACTGGGAACATTATTGGATTACATGGAGGCGTCTGCACATTTGAAGCAATCTGTGCTATGTGAATTTTCGGACAGAATGGTTTGACCTTTTGACTCCAGGACAGCCCACAAGTTCTTGACAGAATGTAGGAAACAAATTCCAAAATGAACCAATTTCTCTCACTTAAAACATCTCACAATTCTGAAGATTAAGCAGATTGCAACTTTGTTGACATAAAATATCGCCTACCTAAATGAGATATGAGCAGTGTGGAAGGAGTCTAGCCAAATGCGCTCTTAGTGGAACTCTCTGATTCCCTTTGTGTTGTGAAGAAGGCACACCACATATGAGCTCTCTTCATCCCCATCTCAGCTTGCACCATACATACAGAACCCTGAACAGCAACTCCCAATTTGACCTGATTCAGCTTTGTGGCACATTTTCATTCCCACTACATGGGCGATGTTTTCCTACAGCCACATTGCCAAGGATGTGAAGGAACAAATGTGTTCACCAATTATGTGTTTTGCTACAAGTATTATTAGTTATTGAATTTGTTAGTCACTTTGTCTTGCCCAGGGCAACTCCAGTGACTTACAGACAAAAAACCTCCGCATAGATATATTAAAACCAATGTTTATAAGTTCCTGATGGTTCCTTTGCGGCTGCAGCTGTACCTGCCCCACACTTGAGGCTGCATATGACATCAGGTGTGAGACGATTGGATGTGGTTCGAGGAAACAACTTCACAAGCCAAATTAGGACCCCTGCCAAGCCTAATTAGGGCCCTAATTAGACTTGCAGACCAGAGGTTCTCCATCACTGTGCCAGGGATAAAAGAAGCTGAGCTGAAAGCAAGAAGGCTGGAAGCTGTATTGTCAGTAGACCAGGATGAGCTGGTATAAATTGTGTTATTGCTAGAACTTGGCTAAAGTAGTGAAATGGCATAGGCCTAGAGAGAAGTGTTTCTCCATGTTATTTTCATCTCCTAATTGCTCTTATGGTCAGCTACCAAAACTGACTGTAAAATCTGCTCCCCCTAGAAATAATATTCCTATATCTGTGATATTATTACTGTAACTGTTGAGCTTCTCCCTTTTGAAATCTTAAAAAAAAACCACACCTAAATTTGTTGTTAGTTTAATTATGTAGTTTTCCCCAGTCCTGGAAATGTAAACAATAAGAGTCCAGGATCTGAGAATGCTTATGCATGGAGTGAAGGCAGGCCATGCATTATAACAGATGGGACCAGAGCCACAGGTCCACAGTCTTTTTACTCATGCAAAATCCCTTCATGTGAGTAATGCGCAAAAAGGGCATGGGTGATTGGGTTTTCTGTTGTCAGCAGCATACACTCTTCAGTATCTCATAAGCAGCCAGCTACAGATTACACAAATGCATGTATCTGACCCATGAAGCCATTTGTAAGATGAAAGGCTGTTGTGGTGTGAGGTGGGGTTAGAGTGCAGCAATAGAGGAGAATGGAATACTTAACACTTTCCCCATCTGCCGCTACAAATTGCTTCCCCCTGCAAAATTCCAAACACATGATAGGACAAACACAGTTTTTCTGTTGATAAGCCAGATCGGGATGAAGGGGTGGGTGGGATTTGTAGGTGAGGAATAGCAACTGGTGATAGGATTAATACAGAGCCTACGAAAACACACACTCAAGTTGCTTCTCCACTCTTACTATATATATATCTCCCTCCTCAATACTGTTTTTCATGTTCTTAAATTGCAGATTTCAAACAATGCAGTCAAGTATTAATATGATCAAAAACAGTACTTCTTTCTGCAGTGTTTTCTTCAAGGAAGGCTTGCACCTATTCTAGTACATAATGAAATCATGCTAAGGTTCCAAGCTGCTTTTCACTTTAAAAATATGTCAGCAGGGCTCAGTAACATGCATTCACTTTAAATGTGTAGGTAGTTCCTGATTTGTTTATATGTGCAGGAGGTGAACTGGAGGCTAAAGGGAGCTGACAGTTGGAATGGCCCTTAAATCTGAAGCCCCACACTTCAGGTGCTTTTCTCTTTCAATAGATGCTGTTAAATAAGAGCAGAATGATGGTTATAACTAGATACAGTGTGGGTGGAATACTGGACTCTCTAGAGATACAGTACCTAGTTAATTGTGAATGATCTGACACAGTCAGCATGGGGATGGGGCTAGAAATATCTTGGAATCTATTCTCTGGGTAAACAGGTGAGCTGCAATTTGTTGAGCTGGGATAGGAAGCCTGGGTTATCAAACTTGCAGCCTTTACTGGCCAGACTGTTAGTTTGCTCTTCAGGGTAGGGTTTTTCATGCACAAATACCCAGAATGGGAGTCCTGATCTAGATGAGGACACTGACATGGGTGTGTGTGCAAAGGGGATTAACCCTGTGCCCCCCCCCCCGGAATGGACGAACCTGTCAAATTTAGATTTTCTCAATTTCTCATTGTTTTTCCATTCTCATGTTCCCCACATTTCATCAAATAGCATTTTTTCATGCAAATTCACCATTTTATTACAAATTTCTCCAAATGTACACATTTTTGTTTCCAATCTTGCCTAATGTACACATTTTTGCAAAGCAAATTTTCTTATATCTTCTGTAATATAATGCTATTTTTGGTGTTGCTTTCACCGATGCATGCATTTTAAAGCACATTTCTCTTAGTATATGCATTTTTGTAAACATTACTTGGCTGGAGAACCGCACTGTAAAATTTGGAGAAGTGTGAATGGCTGGGTTTGGTTCACGAATTGTTTCAGAAAGTGAGCGTTAGATCAATTTACCTTCAAATGTGAACAGAATCGTATTACTTCTCCATCCCTAGCCCTCACAGCAGTCTCAAACCCAGATTGGGGGCCATTCACCTGCTGGTTGCACAGAGGGGAGAAGCTCCCACTGACATTTTCTCCATACAGACAGAAGACACAGGGGGCCATCTCAGGAATCAGGTGGGTGATAAGACTCTGCTTCCTTGAACAAAATTTTTAATAGCAATATGATCCGGATTGTGAGTGGAGAGCAGGGTATGTGGCAAAGGGGGTCAGCAAGAGACTTGTGAACGGAATTCATTGCACACCTTAAATTTTGCTCCTTCCACAGGCTGTCTGATAAAGATTTCTGTGAAAGTCAAAAGCTTGCAGACACCTACACCAACCCAAGTCCATCTAATA
Source organism: Podarcis melisellensis (assembly GCF_964234715.1). Lineage (NCBI taxonomy): Eukaryota > Metazoa > Chordata > Lepidosauria > Squamata > Lacertidae > Podarcis > Podarcis melisellensis. Next base: position 37,309,828 of record NC_138537.1, read on the forward strand.
TTAGAGGTGGTATCATTTTACACACTCTGCCTCTCCTGTCTTTCCGGACAAACATGGCAGCCACTGAAGAAGATGATGTGGTCTGGCATGGCAAATGTACATTTCCTGTTAACAACATTGCCATACAACCCACACACTCAGTTTCACTCCCTTTTCCTTCTCTGTCATTAATGAAGCTGATGGGAAGTGAAGAGTAATTGCATTTGCAGCTGACAAGAGTTAGAAGCAGCACATTGCTAGGAAATGAGGGCTTGGCAAAGGCTCCTGTTTGGAGGTGAGAGAGGGCAGCCAAGTGAAAAAAACGAGGCAAAATGGGCCTGTCAAAGCAAGTTTGCACTGTTCAATCCCAGAGGCATGAAAAAAAAACAACAGGGTGCAATGTACAGGAAACAGGTCTGAGAGCAGCAAGAGCTGGGCATGGAACCAGACAAAGGTGTTTTTCCACCCCCTGCAGATAAGACTTTGCATTTTGAGAGCTACATCCCCTCCAGCCACTAGGTAATACTCTACAATTTGGCTTTGGGAATAGAGTCCTTTTTATATACCTAGTACACCCTCCAGAATTCATCCCTGGCTTGGCTTTGCTGAATTAAAGGCTGCTGTGTTTCTCTTGAGTTCTGCTCTCTGGCAGTTCTGGGTTATAAGGCAGACTTTAATCTCTCAGACATGGGGAGCAGCCATTGTTTGTTTATCCCAGAATCCTAGGTGCATATAGCCTGATTTCTGTAGCACCCAAGAGGGACTTATTTACCTTTGCAATCTCCATTTTGGAACTGAGCCTAATTTGTGTACATTAAAAAAAAAACTCATACCTCCTAATTTGTGTAACACCTTCCTTGAGGAAAAGTTAGGGAGAACCCAAATACTTACCAGAAATTTTTGACATTTTAGTTGCTCTTAATAAAGGTGTTGTCCAACAATGGATTTAGTAGGGAGGGGGTTTCTTACAGATTAACATTAGCTACCTTTGCTTTTTAATATCTTAACTTTCACCTGCCTCTTCTTTCCATCCATACAGCTTATTCTGATAACCACTCCCAAGCCATCCAGTTCAACACTATGGTTCGTTGACTCCTGCAGGGCATTTATTCTTCCATCCCATGCTTCCATTTTTACAATTACAATCTTACAATTTATTCTTCCATCCCATGCTTCCATTTTTACAATGTTGTAGTACACAGTTACCGACTCACACTAGCATGCAAGAAAGGGTTAACCTACGCCCTGAGCTCAAGTTACTATTGGTGGGACCTAGCAGGCTCCCTGCAGCATTTGCTTCCTACGTCTCCCCCCCTGCCCCCCCGCCCCCATCATTCCCTTCCTTGAAGACTCTGTAGCCCTAAGCAATGGCCCCCAGTGCATGTATGAAAAACCACATGAAGTTCTCTAAAAGGATATTTTTACAGCCTGCATCTATGCTAAGGCAAAGACTGCATATTTTGTAATGAAACAAAGTTCTCTCTTTTCAAGTTGTTTGAAGCCTTTTTCTTTCTCTATTTTACTGCCAAAAGATGGAGACTTGTTTGCTGTAACTTCTGAAATTCTGTGATTCTGTCTCTTTACTTACTTGCTAAGCCTCAGTAATTTTGGGGAGAATGTTTGTTTAAAGGTGGGTGAGGGCAGACATCAATCTAACAATTTTTTAATATGCTTGGAGCAATTGCCATTGTGTTAACTGCTATGAAAGACTAAGAAACCCCCTTTTAATTTAATTTATTTGTTTATATACAGATTTATATACTGCCCTTCATCCAAGGATCACAGGGCAGTTTACAGAATAAAAATACAAAAATACATAACACAATACAAACAAAACTAATAACTGCCTCTTCTAAACTTCTCCCTCCAACATACAACTCAACATGCCAGCTTCTGCTGGAATTGATAGCTTTCACTCACCTCTGCCTCCCTCCCCATTGGGCTTCTTGTTTGAACCCCTCCATCAGTGCCTTCTGGGGTTCCTCCTGACCTGCAACCCCCAAAGCTGCTGCGCTTGAATTCCAGCTGCCATTTCCTTATGACATGGTGTATAAGGAATGTCTCCCTATGAAATTGCACATCTACTTCACATGAGTGGTGAAGAAACAGCTGCTGAGAATGGGGCATCAGCAGGCACTTCAAGATGCAGAAATTATCACAGAAGCAATATGAAGGGAAGGGCCAGTGAGCTAGTTTGGGAAGTTTATTTGGCCCATGAGCTGCTTACTGAAAGACAGGGAATAATGGTTGTTGCTCTTCTATATGGGAAAAGCTTCTGTGTAGAAATAGCACAGGACTGTACAGTTGTTACCTTGTCATAGATTGGAGGCGGAAAAGGAATGGATTTAATCATCCTTTAAGAATAGCAGCTGTGAAGGCCAATAACCCACCCATCACAGTCCTTCTGGCTCACCCCAAGTTTCTGTTACCCCCATGAGGGAAGATGCCACCGGAAAAATGGAGTTTCCTACCTGGGTCCTATAGTAGTTGGGGGTTGTGGTATTTGGTGTTACCACTGAGTGTGGGGGAAAGGGTTAAACCCCTTCCATGAGGTGCACAGTCCATTTGCAGCTGCTCTTGTCGATGGGGAAAACAGGCACATTAAATGCATCCATTGTTCAGTGCAACATCTATTTTGGCCCTGGTTGCATATGCAAGAAGGAGTGAGATCATGCCAGCTGGCACTGTTCCTCACCTCAGGAGCATTTAGTATGAGATGTGCGCATAGCCTACAAGTATAAGCTCTGTACAGATGTTCTGTTAAATGCATGTAGGGGTGGGTCTGGTCAGTACAGTACAATACATAGGTTCAGTATGCATAAATGTGACACCTGCACAGTCCTCAAATATAGCAAGGCAGAGCAGAGTATGAGTCACTCATGTACTCCCTTCCCAGTGCTTCCTATAAGGTGCAAGGCAGCCCTCAGCTGCAATATGATGTGTGAATATGGGCCTTATTCATTTCCCTCACGGGAGAGCTATACAAGTTCCCAATTCACACGTTACCCGGAAAATACAAACAATAGCTTTATGAATAACACACACACACCTGCTTCTCAGCATTTCCTCTGCTGTGCAAAGCTTTATGGGCATTTGTCGCATAACTTGCCAACCTCAGCCCTGAATCCTTGCCAAAATATCCTGAATTTCACAAGGCAAAGCTGTGTCAGTAGGCAGAATGGAACAATGTATGCAAATCTGCTTCTTACCCTTCATTTGCCAGATAGATAGATAGATAGATAGATAGATAGATAGATAGATAGATGATAGATAGATAGATGATAGATAGATAGATAGATGACAAATAGATAGAGAGATAGAAAAATTCAGAATTTTGCTCTAACATTCATTAAGCCATGATAGTATGTTCCTGAAAGGACACAAACACTATCCTCTTCCCTTAGTCAATAACATTTATTTCTGAGATGCTATTGTGCTTTGGCCCATAAAATCAGGATTAACATTTTCCTTCCATTTAATCCTGGTTTCACTGTACCGATGCCGGTGAAGGCAATTTGGCTCTTTGTGTTTAAGAAGAAATTGATAATTGTGTAACAGGGTATAACTTCACTTATCTAAATGGCCTGGGGGAAATTCAAAACACTAGGATAATTAAATTCTCAGAAAATAGAATGCTCTTTACGCAGAAGTATATAGGGCTACAGAACAAGGGGCAACAAACACACAATGAATTTAGATAACTGGAAGCTGGAGATAACTAAGGCTTATACATGGCAGGCTCTGCTGGGTACAATACTATTATAGCCACTAGGGATACGGGTGGCGCTGTGGTCTAAACCACTGAGCCTCTTGGGCTTGCCGCTTGGAAGGTGAGCAGTTCGAATCCCCACAACGGAGTGAGCTCCCATTGCTCTGTCCCAGCTCCTGCCAACCTAGCAGTTTGAAAGCATGCCAGTGCAAGTAGATAAATAGGTACCGCTGTGGCAGAAAGGTAAATGCTGTTTCTGTGTGCTCTGGCTTCTGTCAGGTGTTCCATTGTGCCAGAAGCAATTTAGTCATGCTGGCCGCATGACCCAGAAAGCTGTCTGTGGACAAACACCGGCTCTTCGGACTGAAAGCAAGATGAGCGCTGCAACGCCAGAGTCACCTTTGACTGGACTTAACCGTCAAGGGGTTCTTTACCTTTTTTTACCTTTATTATAGCCAGGATATCAAAGTCCTGATCTTTTGCAGAGCTCAGAGCTTTGGAGCATGCCCACTTAAAAACCATAACTATTCATTTTGGGACAGGGTATTATTGGGACTAGAAGCACATCTCCTATGGGCAAAATGTTGCAACTGGCAAGGGATGGGATGCATACGATGTTGGCACAATTGTGTTTTGGCTTCAATGGCAAACTACTTTCCCTCTCAGCAAACGCTGCATATAGGTGTCTTGCTGGGAGCCAGGTGGCTGATTTAAGAGTGCACCCAGTAAGTGGTAGCTAGCCACATATTTCAGGAGCCTCCAGAGTGTCCTTATTTTGTTGGAGGGATTCAAGTGCACACCAGAAATTTAGGTTTGCAAAATTAAAATGGATTAAAAGACTGTGTCACCTAGGACAACAGATTCTCTTAAAAACACACACACAATTGGCTGTTTGCAGTAAGGAAAGTGACAAGGGATTGCACTAAAATGTATGGTGTGAACAAGTGATTAATGGCAATACATATAAACACTCCCCATGCAACTTAGGATGAATTTAAATTGTCATATAACTGCCCCCCCCCATGAAGAAATGCTCAGTAAAGTCTGGACATAATCTAACTTTTGCTTAAGCTCTGTGTAAGCAAAGCAGGGCCTCTGTAGGAGCCCTTCCACCAGCATGATGATCTCCACCAGCAGAGAGGCATATAGGCGAAGCACATCATATATCTGCCTAGAGTTATGCTTCCACATGGCAAGTCAGCAAAATTAATGGTTCACATGTCCTGCCACCCACGCAGAGAGAATAATTAAAAGGGAGAGGAAGGAAGAGGTCAAGGGCTGCCACAGCTTCACAAAATAGCACTGTGCGGTTGGCTGCTGCGATTGATATTGTTCATCAGCCATCAAGCCAATAATTGGCTGATGGCTGAGGAACAATGTCAGTCATAGCAGCCAATCACACAGCGCTAATAAGCTATCACATTATGAATAGTGATAGCTATCAAATACCGACTGTCAGCTACCAAATGCTGAACATTCAGTATTAATCTTTTTGTGTCCGCTGAGTAACTGGAAGCAGTTAGGAGGGTTTTTCAGCACCGGACCAGTGGACAGGTACCACCCCCAAAATTGCTCGGCTGTGTGTTTCCTGTGCATCCACAGCACCAGCCCACTCTGTTTCCTTCCTACATCTGCTGATCCATTGTCCAATTTGTCATACTCTCAAAGTCAGTGCAGAGCAAGATGGGCAAAAATTGATTTTGTAGGGCTGGATGGATAGAAAGCAACAGCACACTGGGGTTTCTTGCCTACTAGTACAACTGAATATATAGAACCATTCTGCCTTGCTCCAGCACCGCTTTCTCAAGGGTTTTAAAAAAAATATTCTAGTCTAAAGCCACCCCAATATACACCAATTGCTTGTTAGGAAGGAACAACCAATAGACCTGGCTTCCCAGAGATGAAAAATATCTTCTTAATTGAGATCTAAATTTAAAATCAGTAACTTTGAAAGATAAAAAAAAAGACCTTTGTACCTTCCCCTCTTCTTCCGCTAAGTCTGATGGGTGAGTTGCACCAATTAAAAACACCTTGGAAAGATTAACAGTTTTTAAATAGCCATAGGGGGAGACTTCCCAGTCTGCAGTGAATAAAAGGGGTTGGGAAGGAGCAGCCCCACTCATTAGCAGCATAGCAGAACTGACGGCTTCCACCTGCCAGCTTCACAAATGCACTCGGAAGCGCAGGCAAGTAGGTAGAGAAAGAGCTCTCTTCAGCTACACCTTCCAAGGGAAGGAAGCAGCTTCCACTGTGGCGCAATAAGGAACTTGCAAGGTAAGTGACCTTTGGGGGCACGGAAAACGGAACATTCCAGCTAATGAGACAGAATGACATCCTGGCAGGGAGCAGCAAGCTCTGGAGATGCACAGCTTTACTGATCCAGAGGCTGTTAAATGCTGAATTGTTTCTCTCTTTGCTATTAGCAGCCTTAGTAGCCAGCCTTCTCCCCTGCTGGAAAAAAGAAAGAAAGGCAGTGCTGGAATCCCAAACGCTCAAAAGAGACGACCTCAGCCCTCAGCATCAGGAGACGGAGTTTGAATCCACACATACCTTGTTTGTTTAAAGAGTCAAGTGGAGTTTCTTTCTATATGGATTTTGGATACTAAACATCTACAGCACACTCCACTTTGATCTCTATGCACAACCAATCACAACCAAGGTTGCAATTTCTTTTCCTGGCAGGGGGCTTCTCTGCCTTAAACAGTTGTCATAAGCAGAAATTCGGCCCACTCAGTTCAGGGGCGGAGCTTCATGCTCTGGCACCGGGGGCGGAGAGCAGGTGGGGGGGCTGGCATGTGTCCCGGGGGCGTGGTGTGCTGCCCATGGGGGCGTGGCACACATCCTGGGGGCATGGCGTGCTGCCCATGGGGGCGTGGCATGCCACCTGCAAGGGCAGGGCACCCAGCGCAGGCGGGGGGCAGCCGCGATGGAACCCCACCGGGATCGCACTGCCAGGGGCAGTGTGCTGCCCCTGCCTCCCTCTTCCTCCACCAGTGACACAGTTGCCTTCATATAGTGATGCAATGATGAGCAAAAGCTTCCCTGGCTAGGTTTTTGTATGATGTACCACTGTTAAAGGTGCAGAAGCCCCACCAGATAGGACGAAGGTGCCAACCAGGGCTCTTTACAGCCAAAACTCGACACAACTCAGTTCTGGCACCTCTCAGGTGGGTGCCATTGTTTTATTTAGCAACCAGAGGCAAAGCACACAAACCCCTCTGCCCCAAGCCCTCTCCTTGGCAGCCTAATGCAAGAAGCCTTCTACTTAACACTGATGAGAAGATGGGAAGGTATCCAACATATTAAGGTGCACTCTTCACTGGACTGGTTACTACTGAATCCTTAATGGAGATGGAACCAGGTCCTAGTATTAACACAAACCAATAAGGGCACATAAAAATGTTGCGGATAAATACATATGCTCTTATGCTGTCCTTACGGAGCCATTATAATGTCTCACTTTTCTTAACTGAATTAGTCATACTTTGTGGCATGAGAGCAAATAATTTCCCCCTCTTAAAAATTGTGTATGTGATTAGTTCTGAACTGGGTGGACAATTTGCAGGGGGACACCAGGGTCAGTCATTTATTCTGAGAATTCTGGATTGGCTCTCCGTTTTCTTCTGTGCACCTGCAGGCTTCCTTTCCTTGATGCAGGCACATTTTCATAACGCCACCTGGGAATTGTAGTGAAGGGGTGGGGGAGAATTCTCCCATGGTGGCAATTGTCATGCTGGCAGTCACTTGGAAGGAGGCATCTGTTTGCTGCAGTGTGCCCCCTTCAGTTTTCCCAACATCCTTCCAAGTTGGAAGTGGAGCCAGATCCCAGAAAATGACAGGTTTTTTTTAAAAAAGGTTGTTGTTTTTTAGTCTCCCCTGTACCCCACCAAGTGATTGGACTCATGAATTACTATAAAGGTCACATTCACCTTGGGGGCATATATGACTTTTTTGAACTTGGAAATTCCTGGGCCAATTGATTGCCCAGCAGCCAAGGTGTTATTCTGTAAATTGCATTCCCATTGCTAAAAGTTCAAGCCAACTGCAGCCATAAATGACAGTTTCATTAAGAGCAGGAGGTGAAACATAATCAGCTTCTGAGCATGCACTAATGGTAGCTGCTGGCTTTGAGCTCCTGGTCCGACAAATGCCTTCTGCGCAGGTGCAAACTGGCACATAGTCATAACAATCTTGTTTTGCATTCCAGGTAATGATGAGAGAGGAATTAGGTTCAAGTCACATTTAAAGGAGACTCTGCCTAATTCATGCTTCCCAGAACAATATAGGAACCAAAGTATGGCCATCCTTTGAAAAAATTGCACTGCTCTGAATTTTGAAATGCAGTTCTCCAACTAAGTACAGTGCTACCTCAGGTTACAGATGCTTCAGGTTACAGACACTTCAGGTTACAGACTCCACTAACCCAGAAATAGTAGCTCGGGTTAAGAACTTTGCTTCAGGTTGAGAACAGAAATCGTGCGGCAGCAGCGGGAGGCTCCATTAGCTAAAGTGGTACTTCAGGTTAATAACAGTTTCAGATTAAGAACGGGCCTCTGGAACGAATTAAGTTCTTAACCCGAGGTACCACTGTAATGCGTTCAAAAAATGCACTGCCCAGGCAAAGTGTGCATTTAAATGCATTTATTGGTGAAAATAACCTACAAAAATGGCTTTGTAGTGGTGAGAATTGCTTGCAAAATGTGTACAGCTGGCAAAATTACCGGTACATTCAAACATGTGTATATTAGGAGAAATTTGTAATAAAATGCTGACAAATTTCCACAAGGGCATTCAAAAAATTGGAATTTGCCAGCTGATGTAGAAATATAGAGAACTGGGTTTAGGGACTGAGAAAAACAGAAATTGGCAGATCTGTCCATCCCTAATTCCAAGCACAGTCACATTTTCAGGGCAAGGAAGCTTTCCTTAGGATACATCAAGGCATTGGGGGGGGGGGCGATATTTGTATTCAAGACCCATTATCTCCAAATTCTAGCCACATTGATGCTTACAAGGCCACGCACTGGGGTTGGGACCCTGAAGCCCAGGCCTATAAGATGAAAAGCCAGCTCATAAGATCCTACTACTAGCACCTTCCCAAATAAAGATGGGGGAATTGTATGTTTCCATGCTGAGTTTATGCCTCAGCAGAAAACTGTGAGGTTGAACGATCCATTTTGAGAATGATTAATGGCATGCCAGCTCCCAGGCGAATTCAGCTGTGTCTCGCCACTGCCATGGGGGAGTGTAGGAAACAGTATTTACTTTTCAGAAAATCAGAGAGGGTGGGTTGTTAGCTTTGTTATGGTTTTGGTTAGCAAATAGATGCCTGCAAATTGACAGGCCTGTGCCAAGAGCACTCAGCTGAAGTGCTCTCGTTCCATGTTGGAAGGCTGCTTTTTGGTATTTGCTCTCAGCCTTCTGGTTTATAGTGTGTGTGCATGGCTATGAAAAGAATTAACTAAATGCTAAGTGCATTGTAAATATTCATGCAGAGGCTTCAGTCGGCAATAAATGTTACACAAGCCAGAATTACAGAATTTCCTTGCCATAGGCATGTAACTGGTCCACGGTAAATACTGCTTACTCTTTCTCGCAATCCAAGTACTAGGCACAGGGTACGAAAGATGCCAGGAGTTTGAGCATATGAGACAAACAGTGTCAAGATCATAATAACTCTTGAAACTCATCACAGAGAAAACTGTAAGGAATACAGTGAGGCTCACATAGGGGGTTAGTTAAGGCTGGAGATGGAGGAAGAATCCACCAAACTCAGATCAGACCCTCCAAGAATCCCTATTTTCTAGGGACAGTCCTGGATTTTCAGAGGCCATCCCAGTTTCTGATTTGATCCTAGAATGCCCCACTTTTCACCAGAAGGTCCCCATTTTCATCGGAGAAATGTTGGAGGTTACAGAATTATGTGACTCACAAACCAAGGAGATTCAACCTTTAGAAGACATCTGAAGGCAGCTCTCTATAGGGAAGTGTTTTTTTGTTTTTTTAAAGATGTGTGTGTGTGTGTGTGTGTGTGTGTGTGTTGGAAGCCACCCAGAGTGGCTGTGGCAACCCAGTCAGATGGGTGAGGTATAAATAATGTGGATTATGACTCTGATTGGTTCATCTATCCATTTCAGAATTTGCAGGTCCATACTGTCACTTGTGGAGGCATGAATACCAGAAGCAATCAATAAGTCCAGATCATTTATATATATATTTAAAAAATAATTAACTTTAACATATCATTACAATTTATACAGGTAGGTTTGAGCAACAATAATACAAAGACAAATGAAAAGAAAAAAGAAAAGAAAAGAAAAGGTTAGTTCTTGTAGTAATTAGTAGCATATCAACTGTAATTACCAGTCAATGAAGTGAACTACAATGAGTTTTATCTAGGCTACTTGGATGTTCCAGCATAAACAAAAGTGGAGAATCAGGCCATCCAGATCATTGCCCTTTCAGGTTCCTTTTGTGCCAGTATTTCATTGGACTAGCCATTCTACCTTCACCTTTTCTCAACCAAAAAAGTTACCTAAAAGAGCCAAGTGACCTAAGGACTCCTAAGTCCTAAGGACCAAGGAAAGTTCAGGATCAGAGAGAGGTTCTCCCTCTGCATTTGCTTTGTCAGGGTTATTTGGTGGGGAAGAGATGTGATTGATTTCAGGAACATTAAAAGCAAGAAATCCTTTTGCTCCTTTTGTTCTCTCTATGCTTTGTGGTTGCCTGACAACGCAGAGTTCCAAAAAGTGCTGAGTCTTGAGATAACCTGCATGGGCCTAGGCCTACTTCTCATGCATTTTACATGAAGCCTTATTAGATGGTGACTCCTGCTATTTCTTCCTCTTCATTTATTTATCTAACAGCTTTTATATAACTTTTCATTATAGTAAAACCTCTAAGCAGTTTACAAAAATATTAACATTATAAAAAGTTAAACCATTTTTAAAAATAATCAAAATTAACATTAAAAGAGATGAAGGCATATCAGTATCCATGTGAAGGGATAGGCATGCCTAAACAAATATGTTTTGAGCAGGTAAAAGTACCTACCTTATGTCAACAGGCAGGCAATTTCAAAGAGTAGGTGCTGCCACCCTAAAATGTTGATTTTTTTACAACGGTGGAATGAGCATTATGTGACACATAACTCTGTCAGTTCCTTAGATTGAAAAAGTTGATAGGGCACATATTGGGTAAGGTTACCTTGCAAGATGACCTTCCCAGCCTTTATTAAACTGAAAAAATGTGAAAGTCAACTCCCCCCCTTTTTTTTGCTTGGACAATCCTTGTAGCATTAATAGAAGGGACCACAAGGGTCATCTAGTCTAACCGCCTGCAATGCAGGACTCCTTTGCCCAACATGGCAAGCCACAACCCTGAGACTGAGAGCCTCATACTTTACTGATTGAACTCCTAGGCTAGGAGTGGTGGAATAATTTGTATGATGGTGCAACTGGTTCTTGGCTTCTATACCACAACTAAGGATGCTGTGCTTATTTTGACCATAGTGCCTAAACAATGTTTTCAGTGTAATACCTTGCAAAAAGTCTATGTTTTGTCAACTATGCAGGAGAAGGAGGACTGTAGAGGAGCCCTCGTTCTTGAAAGTCTAGTGACAATGATAAACTGCCAGGATCTACTGCAGTATTGTTGTAAGAAGGGGTTTGTGCAAGATGAGATGAAGAAGAGCAAAGTGGGAGTGGATTCCTTTAGCAAAATGGTGGACTTTGAGGTCTATTGCTTGTCAAGGGGGAGTAGATCATTATACTCTACAATCCTCTTCAAAAATAATGTGTGAGTCTCAAAACTGTTTGTGCCAGTATTGAGCAGGGAAGTCTGAAATGTGTTCAGCTAAAGTCCCTTAGAAGCTTCCTTGGGGACTGGGAATAGTGCAGGTGATTCTGGGTGTGTTAAGTTGAATTCACCTCCAAACCTTCATGCTCCATGTGGGAGTGTTGGGGGTAGAGCAAATGCATTTGGCACATCCAGGAACATTGTGGGTAGATCAAGCCTGCACACACCCCTCCCCAGTTTGAGCCCTCCCATGCTTTCTGAATGACTGGAGGCTGTTCCAGTGATACATATATCAGCAATATAAAGCTGGTTGCACCATCCAGGTGTGCTTAGGTGATGCATGACATAGACAAATTTAATCCTCAGATTACTCTTTCCAAGGGATAGGGTTATGAATGCAGGAAACAAGTGTGATGACATTTAGAATGATGCATTAGAAACAGCCATTGGCCTCAGAGTAAGTTGTGGGTTAAGGTTTGTTTATTTATTTGTGCTGCACTCAGATTTGATGTCAGACTTAATAAAATTAGTATTCAGACTCTGAAACCTCCTGAATGTCAACACTTTGGTATTTGTGGAAACATTTTCTTTTTTTAAAGAAATGAGGCCAAATCATTGTTTGCTGGCTGATCTGGGGCACTATTTATTTGGTTTCTATATTATTCCTTATTCTTCCTTTGTGGGCTTGCGCCATCCAAATGAATGCATTGCTACAAGCCGTTAAAAATTTGGAAAGTGCACATCCTAAAATCAGAGGGAATGCGATGACAAATGCAAAATTCATGGCAGCTATTTGATTGGCTGGCTGGTTGGCATGGTGACTGCATGCCAAGATTCTGGGGTACCCCAGGTAATGAACAGAAAAGTCATTTTATGCAAAGACGTGCTGCCTCTCATAATGAGGGCAGTGGGGTACAGACTCTTGGAAATGGATCCTCTTTTTTATTTTAACTTGCACTGCTCTTTAATATTCTCTTGGGATATTTAAAAAGAAGGTCATTGTTTAACAAGTCAGGCAGACCCCCCCCTCCTTTCTTTTGCCAGCAGTTCAGCAATCTCTAGATAAAGTTAATATAATGCAGGGGCTGCCGGAGGGAGGAAGCCTGTCGTAAGGCATTACCATTGACTTTGCCAACATGATAATATTGTCCTTCATCAGCAAGAGGATTAGGAGCAGGAAGGACTGCGTGGTGCAGTGGATTAATGCACTTACCTTCCAAGGTCAAACACAGAGCTTTGATAGGCTGTAGCATCTATTCTTGATGTACACAGCGGGGCGGGTTGGGGGACTGCAACAAGTCAGGGAACTGAGAAGAGGCGTATGCAGGCTGATCCCACCCATGTTACATTCATTTTGGATATGCTTTGCAATGCAGAGACAGATTCATTTCTTACCTTTTCTCTTTTGCAGTGTCAGCTGGGTGGGAGGAGACCCCCTCCAAGAACTCCCTCCCCACACTGAGTCTATCTCCTCCCTGCCGTTATAAGTAGCTGCTGTTGTTCCTCCCTCTTCAGCATTGCCTCTGCCTTCTGGATTGCCAGGCAAAGAGCCAATGAGCAAGCAGGCGGTGGCATCTGCTCCTCCTCCTCCTCCCTGTCATTGTTATCTGAGCCATGCCTGACCATGCGCCTATGACACCAGCCCTGATGCACAGCCAGCAATATGGCAGCTGCTTGTGAATTGCCCAGGATTTGATAGACCCGATGCAGGAATCTCTCCCGAAATTAGTTGGCCTTATAACCTTCGGTAGCACCGTAGATTCAATATGGGGACAAAAGGGTGCTTGAGATACTGCAGTGGAATAACAAGGTCAGATGAGCAGAAGTACAGTATATAGAAACAGGCATAAAAAGCTCATTGGCTCTCTGTTTTTCTTCAAAACATCTGGTGCAGGCTCTACCATTAGGCAGAGTAAGGTAGCTGCCTCAGGCAACGGTTGCTGGTGGGCATGAAAGTGGCAGAAAGGCTTTGGTGGGATAGAGCTATGTATAGCACACAGTCTACCCTGCACCCAGTAAGCTAACCCACTGCTCTCAGGTATGATGGACGATGATGTCCCATCACCAGTGTTCAAGCAAGATTCAAATTCTAGCTTGGTCAACTTCTATATGTAAAGCAGGGGACACCATATTGTCCTTCAGCTAAGGCAGAAAAAATGTTTTGAGGCAACCCTTTAGAAAATTTACCCTGAAGGTTCCTCCACTATTTCTGTATTCATCGCTGATTTTCAGTGTTCAGCTGCTAAAATCTACTTTATTGTAGAAGCCTCTGGAACCATTTGTGATCCAGGACACAACTTGATCAATTTGCTTATTTGTCAGAACTGAATTCATCCATGCAAGTTTTGGACCAGTGTTTGGATGCAGTGGTGGGCTGGGTGAAAGTCAATATTGAAAATAATTTCTGACAAGATAGAGAGATTATGGATAAGTGGTTCCTGCATTCAGAAATGAGGCAGATTACCTACTCTGGGTGGGAATTCAGTCTCCCTTAAGAAAAGGTGCATAGTTTGGGCGTAAGCTTGGATCCATCTCTGTTACTGGTGGCTCAAGTGATCCCTGTGGCTAGAAGTGCCTTTTCCTAGTACTGGCTTGTGTGCCAGCTAAAGCAGTCCTGGTCACGGTGATCCATTATGTATTTATGCTTTATCTGGAAAAAAATTGTATACCACTCACATTAAGAAAAAAACATTATGGTGTTGAATTAGATCCATTAAAGAAGCAGAAAATAATCAAAAATCAATAAATCGGATTAATACATCAACATCCATGCACAGCTCTGAATCACTGTAATGCTGCCTGTGTGGAACTCCCCTTAAAGTTCGTTTGGAAACTGCAGCTTGTGCAAACTGCAGCAGTTTGACTGCTAACTTGAGCAGCCTACTGTGAACACGTGACACCATTGCTCAAGGAGTTTGCTACTGGGACAGTTTGCTACAGGAGCAAAGTTTAAGGTTCTGTTGCTGCTTGATAAACAACACAGCACTTGGTTACCTGAAGAAATGCTTGTCCCCTTATAGACCAGCCTGATTGTTGAGATCTCAGGATGAAACTGTCCCGGTTGCACAGCAGCCTGTGGCAGTCCATCTGGCAGCAACCAGGGGGCAGGACCTTTTCTGCTGCGGCACAAGCTAGTTGTATCAATTGAATTATTGTACAGTGGTACCTCAGCTTAAGAACAGTCCTGTTTACAAATGATTTGGTTTATGAACTCCGCAAAACCGGAAGTACTGCCCTGGTTTGCAAACTTTACCTCGGTCTAAGAACGGAATCTGAATGGTGGAAGGTCACCGGCGGCGGGAGGCCTCATTAGGGAAAGCGTGCCTCGGTTTAAGAATGGTTTTAGTTTAAGAATGGACTTCCAGAACGGATTAAGTAAACTGAGGTACCACTGTATTGGTATTTATGTGTTGCAATCCACCCTGGAATTTTTTAATGAAGGGGATATAAACATGTTTTAATTAATACACGAATCACAGCTGTCCTGACAGTTTCCCCATAGGCAGAGCTATATATTAAAGGTAAAGGGACCACTGACCATTAGGTCCCGTCTCAGACGACTCTGGGGTTACGGCCCTCATCTTGCTTTATTGGCCGAGGGAGCCGGCGTACAGCTTCTGGGTCATGTGGCCAGCATGACTAAGCCACTTCTGGTGAATCAGAGCAACGCACGGAAATGATGTTTACCTTCCCATCAGAGCGGTACCTATTTATCTACTTGCACTTCAAGCTTTCGTACTGCTAGCTTGGCAGGAGCAGGGACCGAGCAATGGGAGCTCACCCTGTCGCAGGGATTCGAACCGCCGACCTTCTGATCGGCAAGCTGTGTCAGAATTTGCTTGAGGGGGGCGTTGTAACTGAATAAATTCCTTCATCGATATCAGCTGAACAGGACTAGATCGAAACAGCATAACTTGCCCAGATCGAGATAAAGGGAGATAGCTTTATGAGCTGATGCAGATGGTTTTAGCTTTGTTCTAAAACTGAAGTGTTTAGCAGCCTAAGTATGCAATAGCAACAATGTTAGCCATTCATTCCAAAGCAGTAGAAACCCCCATTTAATAATGGCCAATTTACTCCTACTTAATACTACTTAGCATTCATTTAACAGAAGTGCCAGGGACTCTGGCACCTCACCATTTTATTCCATTGTGTTCCAGGTGATATATTTAGAAGAGAAAGTGGACTAAAGTAATGGAGGGGGGACAGGAGATTGCATATGCCCTCTGGTATGAGCAAGCCATAAACCTTAGGTTGACCCTCTCAGTATGATAGTGTGTTCTTTTTTCAGGGGAGCCCACAAAGGCAGTTTTCCCAAGCTTGCATTTATACTGCAGAGAATAAAATAAAAATATATCAGAAGCTAGAAGTGGCTCTCCAGGGTTTTGGAGAAGGAACCTTCCCAGCCCTACCAAAAGACGCTGGGAGTTAAATCTGGGACCTTCTTCATGCTAAGCAGATGCTCCACCACTCAGCTATGGCCATTCCCCTTACTAAAACCAGCAGAATGCAGTATGGCATTCATTCATTCATTCATTCATTCATTCATTTTATGCCTCTCTATGCTGCCATTCAGCATAAAAATTCTCAGGGTGGCTCACATAATAAAGCCCAGCACAAAATGTCAAAACAACAGTAAACAGCCTACAAATTATACACAGTAAATCCAGTCCAACACCAGACCATAGTGAGTCCTTGCAGTGATGCTGTCCAAGGCTCCGCCTGGTACAAGCACAAGCTCCAGCCCAGCTCTGTCACTGGCCCACCATCACTTGGACTTCCACCCCATTCAACTGCCATTAAGTTAAATGGCAATAAGGTGTCGATATCCATCAGGTACTTTGCAAATGCTGTTACTGGAAGTTACTCCCACCAAGACTTCCCCACCTGAGTGAGTGGTGGATGTGGTGGGCCATCACCATCTTGGATCCCTCAAGAGCCCTTGAAATCACTATACCACATGCCATGACCCTATTAGCCTCTAAGAAAATGAGGGTGGCTGACCTGTGGTCCTCCAGAAATTGTTGGACTACAATTCCCATCCTCCATGACCACTGGACATGCTGGCTGGGGCTGGTTGAAGTTGATGTCCCACAACACCTCATGATTCACAGATTCTCCACATCTGCTCTATCTTGTAGACTGCTGGTTATTTGGGGCAAGAGTCAGCTTTTTGCTTTTGTTCAGCATCATGTATACTAGAATAATGATGATAACAACATCAGCAAAATATAACAAGCTGCATCACTATTTTTACTCTTACTCAGGCTTCCTCAAACTTGGCCCTCCAGATATTTTGAGGCTACAATTCCCATCATCCCTGACCACTGGTCCTGCTAGCTAGGGATCATGGGAGTTGTAGGCCAAAAACATCTGGAGGGCCGAGTTTGAGGAAGCCTGCTCTTACTATTATGCAGAAATCACTAAGATGCTGTCTTCCCAGGGAAAGGCTGGAGCACTTTCAGGCTTGAGAGTTTTAGTACTCTTTCTGACTGAGAGGCACAAAGCCACTTAAGGGACACTCAATTGTCTCTAAATTAAATGGGAATAAGGTGTCTGAATCCCCCAGGCACTTTGCAAATGCCAGTCAAGGCATTTACTTTCCCTTCTTGCACAAAATGAAGACTGGCGTATTTGGCTGCAACAATAACTGAGCTATCTCCTGATCAAGGCAGAAAGGAAGATCTGAGCGAGATTTATGGGCTGTCTTAGCTAGCTTTGCTTTTTCAGTGGCTCTTTGGCTGGTCAGATTCCCCACTGAGAGACTTGAGCTTCTGTGTAATGTACAGTGTATACATTGGACCATTGGGAAAACTTCTGCAAACCCCCACTGCATGGTACATGTCATGAGAAAACAAGTCAGGGTTCTAACAGAGGCAGGAAATGGCCGTGTTCTGCATTTACATCCTCACAATCCATATCTACAGTGGTATTGATGTCAAAAATTGGAGTAGGTAAGCTCCCAGTGAAGAAACAAACTCACTCAGTGCTGGTTCCAGGTCTTCAGGTAAGATGCTCCTCCCTGACCACTTGCTCTTCCTCTCCTTCCTGTTCCAATCCCTACCTGCAGAGTAGTGGCAATGCCAAAGGGAACAATGACAATGGCACCTGTGGTTAATAGTAAGGCCCTGTGTGGACCTCTGTAGGTACCCAACAACTCCAAGTCCTGATGTCTGGCCCTGTGTTCCTTCTCGCAGTCCCCTCTGCCCATCTCACCCATTCTTTTGGATGCCTTCATTGGATGGGCCAGCCTTTTTCGAGAGCATGAAAGGAGAGATGGATAAATCTGTCAATTTCAGTTTTTCATTTTCCCAGCTTTAAATCCAGCTTGCCACATTTCCATATGAGTTTTCATTTTGAAAAATAAGCCTCAAAAGAATATCTTCCCCAATTTGTTATCGACTTTAAAAAAAATCACATTCAAGTTATTTTCACTTATATATGCAATTTTATCACACTTTCCCCTAAGACATGCATTTTTATACTCATATGTTGGCTGAAAAACCACTTTCACAACATTTGGATAGGTACAAATTGTGAAGGATAGCTGTGGTTTGGTTTGTGCATTGTTCCAGGAAGTTTGAATTGCATAAGTTTGCATTAAAATTGAAGGTAATTATATTTCTCTTCCATCTCTACTCAGCTGGGATAGAAAAAAAATGCCATATGTTATACACAAGGTTGGATTTTATTTCAAAAAAATGTGTTTTAGCAAAACATGGTTATGTGACTATGTGATGTGTTTTACTTAAATATTCAGGAGCCAGAATTGAAATTGGAGTTTCTATTCTGCTCATTAGTTCCTTATCAGTTCAATTTTGGAGTAGTATGATTGCTAAGGGTGTGAGATGCAAGGAAGGAAGTCAATGGGCCACCACAGGATCTTGTTGTCTTTCATTGAGGAGGAACGGACAATGAAGGGAAATTTGTTTACTTGCTCAAGCTGCATTAGTTTGCCCACCCCCAAAGCACGTTGGTTGTGATGTGGAATGTAAGTTTCATTATCCCCAGCTGGCTAGTGCCTGTGACGTCAAAGGTGACAAGAAAATCAATATATATTCAATAGAAGGCGCTTTTTCTTGTTTTATTTAGTTCGGTTCTTCTGGCTGGAATGTGTTCTTGAACTGTGATAATGCCTCTTGCTTGTCTGGATGGAGAGATACAGGGAATGGAGCCTGGAAACACCTACCTACCTGCCTACTTTGTACTATTGTACAAATGTGTCACAGACATTGATTTGTTCACTTTTGGCCCCACCCACCACTGACATGTGGTCCCTGGAAAGTTCTCCACAATGAAAGGTGACTGGGGGGGGGATTCTATTCGCCATCACCAACTCCAGTATACAAGGACAAGATACAGCATTTATGGGGCTGGGCTTGATAAAATGTCATGCTATGAATAAAATGAGCCTTTTATTGTTTGAGTCTTAAAGATAACCGATGGAAGAAAGCCACAATTTCCTAACACAGATACATTTTATAGAAATGGTTTGAGGTTAGCATCAAATGAAGACCACATTTCTCCTTATTTACTTTCCATGTATTTGTGGTCTCCCTGCTTGACTAATAATCAAGGAGCAAAGTCCATCTGCATTTGATCTTTCAAGAAAGCTTATGTTACCATTGCTTTGCTTCGCAGGAAGTTCTCTGATAGCTCTGATTTTATATGTTGCAATATACCAGAGTAAATTTAGACCGAGGATATATGATTCATAGTATCACTAATATTTCCTTCTCCCCCTTTTATTAGGATATAGCTGCAAGTCCAGAAACCTGTCCCACTAGCACAACATCCCTTAAAACAGGACTCAGCTATCCCTAAATCAAAGTTGACACTCTGCATTACCTTCTTTTCAACTGTGGGTGACAGAGTGCAGAATCTCTCTTTCTTACGGTCATTTCTTACATTCATATTTGATTTTGAGCTGCCAGTACTGCTTATGTTGAGGCAGAAAACCTTGCCATGATGTTACCTAAAAGTTCCAGGGAAGAAAGGAAGGTTTGGTTAGTAGAAATGGGCAGCACTTTGAAGGTTGCAACCTCTCCCTTTCTGGCTGTCCTTCCTGTTTAACGTATCTGCTCTCCGACCTCCTTTTCCTAAAATCATTGTTTGCATCTGTCACAGTTATCAATCCAGCCCTTCCTTGAATGTTTCACCCAGGCTTTCTGTCTCTTTCTGCAACAGCTTCAGACAGGAGCCTCACTGTAATGCATTAGACTAGCACATGTGATGCATCAAGCTATACGTGGCTGGAAGGCTAGCCGTTCTTCCCTTGGTGGAACCTCCGTTGAAATTTTGAGGGATCTATAGGAATTTCAAGGAAGCTAAAGGGATTTTGGTAAAATTTCCAATGTTTCTGTCTGGATTGTTGGATGCTATTGTATATATGAGCTGGTAGCACTTTTAAGTGCATAGGCTCTGTTCACAGACAGGCACAAGCAATATATGGGTGCAACGCTGCTCCCATGGTTATTGTACATGACCAGAAGACAATGTCAAAGAGACTATAGTAATAAGGGGGAATGTTCGCCTCACTGAATATCAAGGTTCTTTACTCCTTGCTATTTTCCTTGTGCTTTTAAAGACTAGCTATATATGAGTGCCTGCTTTTAAACGGCACATTAAAGCTGATTCTTTCTCTAAACAATATCTCTTTTTTGGTGCTGTGAAATGGTGTTCTTATTCTTAGTCTTATTAATTATGCATCCACTGAGAGCTGGTGTTTTATTTTTATTTTTAAAAGTATAGAATGCCAGAAGTGGAAGGAAAAAATGCACTCACCTTACTGTTATAAGCCACAGAACACTGTTTCTCAAACTTCACCCTCCCACCCTGCAGACCACTTGAAAATTGCTGCGGGTTTTGCTTAGAATTTATTCTACCAGTTGCAGCAATTGTAATGCACTGCATGATTTTGAATTGTGTTTTTACACTCAGGGCTCCCCCCCCCCCCCGCCCAGCCAGAACTCACCAGAACTCAGTTCTGGCACCTCTCTGGTGGGCACCATTGTCATTATAAGAGAACAAGGAGGGCATTCATGGTGAGTTCTGGCACCTCTTTTTCTATGAAAATAGCACTGATTACAGACATACCATGGACCACCTGACTGAAGCTCATGGACCATTGGTGGTCTGCAGACCACAGTCTGGAAACCCCTGCTAGAGAACAATGGTTGCTTAAATATACACTCTATGGTTTCACTTGCTTCTGGGTGAAAGTGTATATGTGGCCAGTGGAACATGCTGCTTTGTAGTAGGACAGCAGGAATTCTGTGTATTGCTATTTGGTAAGGATGTGGGGAACTTTCCTGTGCTTGTACGTGTTTTAAAAATCATTTCCATGTGCATTTTTAAAAAAGATAAACACTCCACACATGACCATATGTTTGTCTTTTAAAGTATTCCTCCCTGCAGTTCACTCAAACACATTTGCAATGCCCTGTCTTAGCATTCTTCTCTACCTTCTACCCACACACCTGCCTTTCCTTATCTCTCCCATCAAGCTATCTTCTCCTTTACATTTCTCCTCTGGTCTTTCATCAACTTCTTTAGCATGGCATACTTTGTGTAAGATACTACCACCTAACCTTTACTTCCATGGATGCTGTCACTCTTCATATTCATCAACCCTTACCTTTCCTTTGTACCATTGACCTGCGTTTTGTATGTGGCTCCTCTAAGCAGAGTTGATCATCTGTTCTGGTCTCTGCAGCGGGACTGACTAACCTGTGGTCCTCCAGATGTTGTTGGACTCCAATTCTATCAGCTGTACCCAACATAGTCACGGGTGATGGGAACTGGAGTTCAGTAATATATGGAGGGCCTAATGTTAGCCACCTCTGATCTACAACATTTAATGAAACTTATAATGGTCAGTTGTTTCATTTACGACTGGCTCAATGAGGTGCATACAGTGAAACATTTTCCTGATTTGATTTGGTCCACTGCATCTTATGGAGAGGAATTGGCAGTGCTGGTAGATGGCGTCAGCCTCAGAACTCTTCTGCCCCATTGAAAAAGAGAAGTCCTTCCCAGCTTAAAACCCCCACGAGAATTCAACTATGGGTCTCTCAGTCCTTCTAAAGCAATCTGGATGTGAGTTGCTATGGGCTATTTCATTCTTCCTTGAGAACCTACACAGGACAAGTACAGAGGACCCTCATTTGAGGCAATACAACCTTGACTATCTTAGTGATATCCTTCATATTTTGAGAACCTTGGGCATGAGGGAAATCAGATCTGTGTGCAATATCCTTAAGAGTTCCTGTTAGCTCCAGTAGAACAGGTGTAACATCTGAAACTCAAAGTATTTGACCACAGTGTGTTCATAGCCTCCTAGAAGAAGGGAATCTGCTGTAAGACCAAAGGAGGAACTAAGAATCAGAATGGAAGTATTCAGATTCTTCAAATGGCAACTCATTTGTTGAACTCTTCTTCCTATTATTAAAGATCAGTGCTTAAATTGCAGGTGTGTGGGGAGTGCCCCAATCCCCTTATTCTTAATTATAGTTTGCTTAGATACTGTTTTTAGAAGGTTTTAAGGGCACAATTTGGGTAAAAATCGGAGAGAATAAGGGTGTGGAATTGTAGGTTTCATTACAGGTCCACCTAGTTTTCCACACATAATTTGAGCACTGTTAAAGATATAATAATTCACCCTGGGACTTTAGGGTGAAGGGCAGGCAATACATTAAACCACCACCACCACCAACAATAACAAACACTATTGTACAGTATCCAGCTGTAAATAATAATGACAACAACAGGCTTCCTGCTATTGCTTATATAAGAACATTAGAATGTCACAGTGTTTAGGACTGGCATCTCTTGTCTATGTTTTTCATAGGCCATGTTCTAATCCAAATAGAAATTACCCCTTTCATACAGATCATCAGCCTATGGCCAATATTTTCTAA
Source organism: Podarcis melisellensis (assembly GCF_964234715.1). NCBI lineage: Eukaryota > Metazoa > Chordata > Lepidosauria > Squamata > Lacertidae > Podarcis > Podarcis melisellensis. The sequence goes on from NC_138537.1 coordinate 37,332,232, forward strand.
TTACCTCTGCGAGAAGTGGATGTAGATTAGTCATTTGGAAGTATCTCCAATCTAGATCCCATAGAAACCCCCCAGGACTCCACTGTCATGTTAAATGTCCTTTTCCAATTGAGTGTACAAAATAAATTTTACAGCACAAGTTAGTTTATAGAGAAAGAAAGCCCCTGGGCACATGGTTAAAATTGTCCCTTCATACAGCTGAACACTCTGCATTGCACTTTAGCTTCCACATATTTATATGAGTAGGAAAATTGTTGTATCGAAACACGTATCTGAAAAGAAAAACATAATTGAAACAAGGTGGCCAAGATTAATTTATGTTATCAGGTGTGGTTACCAAAGCAGTAAATCATTGTTGGACATAAGCACTTATCCATATTTCCATGTTAATACACAGAACTCACCAAGTCAAAATGTAATAATAGGTGGTGGTGGAGTTATTGTATTGTATTGTTTTGTTCTTATGATGTATTTTGTGTTTTTTTCTAGTATTTTTATGCTGTGAACCATTCTAAAACCTATGGATGAAAGGTGGTATACAAATATAATAAAATAATAATAATAATAATAATAATAATAATAATAATAATAATAATAATATGATTGGAGGGTTAAAGTAAACTTGGAGGTCCTCAAATCCAGCATGACAAATGAATGCTTTAGTCTGGTAGTGTTGCTGTGTGTCAGGTGTGTGTGCAGGAGCCAGGCCCTGTGACCAGTAGGGCTTCGCAGGACTGGGGCCTTCCTAAGTTTGTTCTGGAGAGGCAAGGCCATGAGGTAACTCACTGTACCTTGTGGCAAGGGAAGGATATAAGGCCAGCATTTCCCTTCGGCTCTTTGCCACAGCAACACATTTCCTGCCTTGCTGCCTGCTTCCTGACCCTCAGACCCCTCACTTCTGGATCTCGTTCCTGCTCTCTCGTTCACCTCGCCATCTTGCCCCCGGTCTCGACGTCCTCAGCTGGGACTTTGATCGTCCGTAGACCGGACCGTGATACTGTGCTTATATTTTCAGCAGTTTCCCCCCCACACCACCAAAGATGGATGTAAAGAAATTGCCCGTGGAAAAATGGTGGGGAACAAGAACAAAATTGACATGGGAAGGGGATGCAATAATATTTTAGTTTTCAAAACCTCAACAACATTGCAAAGTGACTGAGTAGTGTGTGTATTCCTGCTTTATCTCATTGTGTTTTCTTTACAATTCCAAACCAATTTCTGGCACTTCTCAGCCTCCCACACTGGCTGTGATGCCACAGGAGGCACAGAGTATCCGCCTAGGAACTTCCCAAGAAATACTGCTATCTTGGAGGTCTCCTCATGCCAGTTTAAAGGAAAAAGCAAGAAAAAGAGAAACTGACCAACCTCCCCTTCCCATGAAAATTTCACCAAAAGTTTTCTGCATCTCACACTCCAAAGTGGGAGAAATATACACCCACTTTCACAGGAGGGCAATTATACTTGTCAAATGGGGTGGAGGGTTAAAAGTCCTAACAATTTAATGGCATGGCTTGGGGGGGGGGAGTGGCCCTGTGGGCCAAACTGGGACTGTGCCAGGACTAGGCAACATTCACACCATACATCTAAGCCACTAAGAGAACACTTTAAACAGTCACAGCTTCCCCCAAATAATACTGGGAGCTGTGGTTTGTTAAGGGGGCTGTGAGTTGTTAGCAGTCCCCTATTTGTCTCAGAGAGCCAAACCACTCAGTGGGATTTAAAGATCAATCTCTCTTCGCAAGGGAATGCTGGTTGTAGCTTGGGAAAGGGAAAATGGGACTCCCAACAACTTTCAGCACTTTTAACAGATGACAGCTCCCAGAATTCTTGGAGAAGAAGCCATGAGTGTTTAAAATGGCATCACGGGATTTTAAATATATAGTGTGAATATAGCCAAATTATGCCTGCTGCTGAGGAGATGGCAGTTCCCCATCTTGTCTTAGCCCGCCCTTCACATTTTATAAAAGTCTAATAAAGCCTACAGTGTCATGCTGTAGGGTGAGTTAATTTAAATCACTCTATTTTTATTTTTAATAGTTAGTTGCAAGTATTGAGTAAAAGTGCACAATCATCATGCATATGTACTACACACTGGTATGGTTGAGGCCCATGAGGATGCTGGACAAAGATGTGGAATAATGTATTGGGAGTGATATGGAGAGACTTACAGTAGTAACAAGGAGCAGATAGTGGCTGACTAGGACATCAGCACCTAGGAGAGTTCCAGTGGACCATTGATGTTACAGCAGGACTCAGGAGCTTAAGTGAGCTGTGGTAGAAGTGATCCTTCAGGATCATACAGGACGACCAAGGCAGGCTCACTGCTGGAAGTATTTGGGATGCTGACAAACAACAGAAATATCTACAATGCAGCCAACTAAAATAGGTCTCCTTTTTGAGGTTGTTTGTGCAGCCAGATGCAAACAATTTGCGCATGCAAACATTCATACACACATAGTTGCTCTCCCAGTATGCAGTAATATTAGCAAACTTAGCTAGTCATTTCACTGTGGAAGGGATCCAGATGATGCATATGGCCTAAGCCCCTTCTAATTTCAGCCAGCGCATCTCTGGGACAACCTCATGCTGTGGTGTCTAAAACGGCTTCAAAATGATCTTTGCTATCTGACTCAGTCCTGACAGGATCCAGGCACCATCCTCCCCCAGGGGCATCACTCAGAGGCTTCTGCTCTGGAAACAAGCTCCCCTAATGCCTTTCCTTCAGACTCCTGTTATGAGTCATTCTCAATAGAGGAGATTCAACGGGAGCATATGACAACAGAATATGAAGTGGCACCCCAAATTGAGTTGGAGTGTATTCTCTGGAGGAAGGATAGGAGAAAGTGTGCATTCTTAACTTCTGCAATTCTTTCACACTGCATAGGCCACACTGGTCTCTTTTATGATTTATTTATATATGCACATAAGGAACATTCCTGTTTTATCAAAATTAGGTGTGCTTCTGAGTAAAATCAAATTTATACTGCTGTGAATTATTATTGCTTTCTAAGCAGTAATAGAAAAAAGTCACACTGTTATATTTACAAGATAATAGTGAAGAATAATAATAATGTCTGGTGCAAAATTGGGAACCTGTGGCCCTCCAGATGCTGGAGTTCAGAAACATCTGGAGGATCACTGGTTCCCCATCTCTGGTTTAAGACAATTAATTAAGCGAAGGTCTCTTAGTAGATATTGAAATTATAGACCAATATTTTTGTTTTGTCTTTTAGTCTGTGGTGTTGTGGGTGTTGTTGTTGTTGTTGTTATCATTATTATTTGCGAATTGCTTCCAATGAAGTATCTCAAATCTATTTCACAATACAATAAAAAAATATACAAGACATATTCAAATGTTTTAGATGGGACTGCTTCATGAACTTATGAAAACACAATCCCACAAAAAAACAGTTATTTTGGCATGAAGCTCTAGTTCAAATTAACTCAAATTAATTTTTCTCTGATTGGCCAAAGGGTGGGTTATACACATACAAACACTTCTTTATTGGCATCTTAGTCTACCTCTTTTGGCAACCATAAATCTGATGCCTTCAGGCTATTACATATGCATTCATATCCACATATACCAGTTCTGCACTATTTGTGGCCCATTGGGCTGAATGTAGCCCCTCATTCATGCACTGTGTCTTCCAAATGCTCAACAATGCCTTCTTTCAGTCCCAGGTAGGCAGAAAATACAGGAGATTCACTGAGTCCCTGGTGGACTGTTATAGGTGCCTTGTGGGCTGCATTTGGCTTGGTGGGTCATAAATTACACTGTCCTGACATATATACAAATGCATGCAGGGCTCTTTCACACTGGAGAATCCTGTATGTGCAGCGGCGCAAGCACTAACCAAATCTATGATGCAGACAGCACATGTCCACATCAGTACATGTTATTTGCTGACTTCACATCATTGTTCACTCTTTAAGATTACAAATTGGATGTGTGTGCATCACCATTTCCCTACATACTACTTACATCATATGTTATGTCACGTGAGCAGGGGGAACATATACACTTCTTGTCAGACATACAGGAAGGATGCCGGGTTTAGTGAGTTCAGAGGAAGCCTGCAGTATCCCAGAATAACTACTTTTGTGGCTTCTGATGAACCGAACGCTGTCTGTTATGGTTTCTTCTCTTTCTTCCTTTTCCTTTCTTTCTCTCCGCTCTCCTAGGTAGTCCATTAGGGTGGAGATGAGGTGCCCAGGCAGCCAGTCAGGCATGGCTGTGATTTGCAGCTCTGGCTAAAGCCCCTATAGAGTGTCGCTCAGGCTTTATAAAATAAAAACTAATAAGAATCATAACAATATTGTTTTCTGTCTGCAGCCTGCAGCAAGCCCAGCGCAACATGGGAATTGACGAATAAAGGCCATCAACGTCTCCTGGCTCTGCCAGCCCATTGCCTCCCACAACCTGAGTTCCCCTCCTCCTGCTCCAAATTGTTTTGAAAACATTGCATCTCCCATGCCTATTTCATTTCTGCAATGAAGTCATCAAACATGATGACAGGGACTTTCCAAGAGTGAAATCAATCAGCGGCTTTCCTCTTTTTTTTGCTTTTTCGGCTCAGAGAGGAAATAGGTGAATAAATTCTAAATGAGACAAAGGGACGGCAGAGGCATAATGGACACGAGGAGGCTTTGTATAGGAAATTGCAGGGAAGGGAAAGGCCAAATGAACCCCAAAGAGGCAGGAACTCATTCCTGAAAATTAAGAATTAACCAAGCCATTTTGGTCATCTGCCAAAGTTTCCCAAATGCAATGTGCAAAAAAGGGATTCAAGCTTTCTCCATCCAGCTGGGGTAACTTCACATCATACATTTTAACACATGCACATGAAACAGTTAATGGATGCCAATACATTTGAAATATGTAAACAAATTAGGGTTGCCGTATTTCAATAAGTGAAAATCCAGACACAGAAAATACAGAGCTTTTGGGGGGGGCAGGCCAAAGTTGTGGCGCTTTGGGGGCAAAATGGCAAAAAAAGAAGAAGATATTTTGGAGCTTTTTATAAAGTAAAATCACCAAAAACAACACTGCCGACATGTGTTGCCAAATGAACTGCAACTGCAGCATCTTGTATGGATGCAGGGTTGGGTGGGATTATCATTAGAACATAAGAGACCTAATGGGTCAGATCAAATACCCATTTAGTCCATCAACCAGTTCCCACACTGGCTGACCAGGTATCTATGGAAAGTCCATAGCAGCATCTTCCCATTCATGATTATCAGCAACTGGTATTCATCCCTGATACTGGCAGTGTGTCGCGAATTCCTCGCGACGCTTTTTAGCGAAACGCTCAGAGTCCCAGGTTTTTCCAGTGCAGCCTTTTTAATGTGAGCCATATACAGGTATTTACAAAAACAGTCCATACAGAGTACCTGCTCCTTAAGGCAAACGAATACTCTCCACCACGGCACCACCACAGCACAACCACCACAACCACAATTACTGTTGCGCAGGCTTTTCATTTAAAACAGGTGATAGCCAATCACATTCCCACTGAGTCACTCTGACCCAGCACTTCACAGAGTATTGTATCAGCCTGTTTAAGCCTGCAGACTTACTCAGTATCCTGCAAATTCCATCACAGTGGTACATAGCCATCACAACTAGTAGCTGAAGAAAGCCTTATCCTCCTACTTTATTGTGGTTTTATGTCCTTGTCAAGATGACATCCAGTGTTCAATTTGTACATTTTGTGTGGGACAAAAAGGAAGGTTTTTTTTAATGTAATAGTGTCCTGGCTGCCGTAATTTCAGGTGTGGTGTTGGGTGTTTGTTTGTCATATTGTGTGCTGTTTTCTTTTCTTTGTATCTATTGTCCTCCCCAAGCATAGGTGAGCAGTGGTGGGATCGGTGGAGGGGGGGGGGAGCTAGGTAAGGAATTTAACAGCTTGGACTATTTGCAAGAAAAGAGTATTCAAAAATCAAAGAGTGAAAGCACAAGGCTGAGCAATGATTATATAAGCAGTAAGGTCACTTATTTAGAAATTTAAAATTGGGGCTCATATTCCATCCTCAGAAGAGACCCAGACAAGTGCACATCCTTGATCCTGTCCCACTCTTTTGTGAAAACTCTGCAGGTGACATGCATGCACGCCTGCTGAAAATATAGAAAATTCAAGACATTACATACTTCTCTTTGTTTTGAAGTGCCGAGTCCTTTATTGATGTGTTATGAAACACAAGATTGTGACAAGTGCTACAGGTAATAAGCTTGTCCTTCCAGTCTTTGACTCAAAATCAATATGTCTCTGTAGAGGAGGGAGCCAATACTTCTTGGCTTCAGGAAAGGAAAAGGTTAGGATTAATAAAGGACCTTTATTTTAATAACACGTTTGGTTGATTTGGAAGGCATGTAAACAAAAGCTGATACCCCTGAAAGCCCTGCTGAAAATCTGTACTTGACGTAACCAAATTGTTGTACTGCGGAGGGGAAAATCGATCCTTTTTGGAAAGAACAAATTCTCATCATTTGATGTAATAGATTTATTCTTATTTGATTTTATAAATAAATCACATTTATTTTCAATGACCTGCTCCTATAAGCTGCTGTGCTGGCAAAAAGGCAGTGGGGATGGGATGGCTGTAGTGCTTATGTAATGGCACCTCCTATGGCTTTGGACAGGTGCAAGAAGCCAAACCAGGATATCACAGTGGTACTAGTGGCAGGTACTGTCACAGAAGTCAATGCACGGGGTGCTGTGCACCACAATATTAAAACAAGAGATAAGAAAGGGGGTGACACATCAACCAGAAACTAGTAATGTGTGCAGCATTCAGCAGCAGCATTCAACCCTAAACATGCAAACATAGTTGTAGTTAACGCAAGCCAATTTCAAACTTGTAGTTAAAATTACTGAGACAAGAGTATCAATAAATGTTTTTTAAAATGTCTTAATTTATAAATATATGTGATTAACTCAGAACAATTCTTTCTTTCTTTCTTTCTTTCTTTCTTTCTTTCTTTCTTTCTTTCTTTCTTTCTTTCTTTCTTTCTACCTTCTGGGCTTGTGGGCAGTGCCTGGTGAAATGTTGGAAGCTGGGGTGGAGCAAGATCTCAAGAAGGATTCCTACTGCTAATGGACTAGGGAATTAACTGTCTTGCTTATTTATTTGTCCTTCCAATGAAACATTGCTATTGCAAAGCAAAGAAACCAGGATCCATCTCGAAAAGAACAGGAAATGGCCAGGGTCAACCTCTACTTATGCACATAGATTGGTATTTCTCAGTCTTTGACATTTCTGATTTGCCTTCAGTCAACAGAAGACCTTCTATTATCCAAATGCACTGCCCTGTGCAGGTTCAGTGTCCAGATTAGGACCAGATTTAGGAGATGTATCAGTGACTTTCAACAGATAAACATCATGGCATCCACACATCTCCCATACAAGAAATGGGTATGGTAAAAGACAAAGCACAGCACATATAAACGATGGATGGTCCATGAAGCTAAGGGCAAGTAATTTGGTGGCAGCTTTTCTGCGGTAACTATAACTAGTTTTCTTTGAACACGAGCATCGTCTATCAAACCCTGCTTGGCTGAATAGCCCACCATAATAACATTGTTCCCACAGCATCTCTTCCAGTTCTTTGCATGCGATGTTTTCAGGTCTTCTGCTTTATTGTTTCTGAAATGCACTGTATCTTTTAAGCTGCACAATAAGTGTTCTGTCTATTTGAATCCCAGTCACGACATCAGGATGTAGCATTGTTAGGAGTTTTCTGTGTTGTTTTTTTAAACTGATGTTCCAATCTTGATCATCTTTGTGCGGGGGTGGGGGATCGGTTGATTCCCTATCTGAGAAGTCTTCTAGTGGTTTAATGCCAGTGAGGGACAGGTCCAGATGAACAAGGGAACAGGACAGCACAGGCTTGAGGTTCCCCATCCGTACCTTGCAGTAAAGTGGTTAAGGAGGCAAATAAGGCTCTGCAAAGGCCTGGCTTGTCTACTGACCTGTTGCAGGTCAATGACTCATGGAAGATGGCCATCATAGATCATAAACTGAACCTGGAACCAGACTTTGGGGTCAATGACCAGGTTCATGCACCCCAGCAGACCCCTAAATAATCAGCCAGACAGTGGTAATTTCATTGATTATAACAATACAGCTAACAAAGAATCTGCCTTAGATCAGGTCAGCCCATTGATCTACTTAGCTCCACAATGACTATGGAAACATAGTAAAGGTAAAGGGACCCCTGACCATTAGGTCCAGTCATGACCGACTCTGGGCTTGTGGTGCTCATCTTGCTTTATTGGCCGAAGGAGCCAGCATACAGCTTCCGGGTCATGTGGCCAGCATGATTAAACCTCTTCTGGCGAACCAGAGCAGGGCACGGAAACGCCATTTACCTTCCCGCCAGAGCGGTACCTATTTATCTACTTGCACTTTGACGTGCTTTCGAACTGCTAGGTTGGCAGGAGCAGGGACCGAGCAACGGGCACTCACCCCATTGCGGGGATTCAAACTGCTGACCTTCTGATTGGCAAGTCCTAGGCTCTGTGGTTTAACCCACAGCGCCACCTGCACCCCTCCACAATGACTATGGAAACATATAGTGATTCAAAAGGCTTTTCAGAGCCTTTCCCAGTTTTACATGCAGATGTCAAGGATTGAATTCGAAATCTACTGCATGCAAAGTGCTAAGCCACAAGCTTTCCCCCATGAATTGGTCAGAAATACCTGGATTCCTTGGAAGTAACTGAAAGGACATTGCCTCTTGCACCCCACCTCCCCTCAAATGGTGACCCTCCTGTATGAGCAAATGAAGGTGAAAATGTAACATAGGCACAAGAATATAGTTCCGAGTAGAATGCTTATGTCCTAAAAATAGTGTTTGTAACTGTTGTAGTACAGGAATAATAGGCTGCGTTTATCTACCACAAATGTTTGGGCCAGCAATGCAGTCCCATGGATTTTGTACATTCTTGTTGCTTCTGTATGTCATGACATCTCTTTAGTGACCTGAGTGCCCGAAAGGCACACACTAAAAATATAACCTTTAGGGAACCTGTAGAGTTTCCTGAGTCACACCACATGGTGGCTGAGATGCCTTGAAAGATGCTGTGGGAAGTTATTAAAGCTTTGTGTTTTCACCTGCTCTTCACAATACATCATTTATTACACTGGGAAAATAAACCACTCCAGTTAATACACTGGGTTGAACAGCAAAGGCACAATTACAAAGCGATGCAATCACCACAGCTACAGACGGCTACAGATAGGGTTGTGCTGTGTCCCACCCCCCTGCTTCTTGCCAGGTGGTTTTGTTGAGTTCAGGTAAAACATCACAGTCCATTATCATCAGGTCTCCCACCTCCTGCTACTGAATTCACAGTGCAACATAAAAATTAATTTGGTGGATTTCAGGATGCACAGTTGCCAGCTACCTCCACTGACTCCCCATCTGCAAGGAAACAAATTTTCTCCTTAAGCACTTTATACTTGACCTGCTCTTTTCTCTGCTAAGAAAATTGAGGTCAGTGAGCTGGCGTTCAGCAGAGGCAGCAGCCGAAGGTGCAATCTGCAAATGCTACAGAAACACCAGGCCCCAGTTTTCTGAACTGCCTCCCGCTAATGGTGGGTTATCAGTTTTGTTTGGCATTTCTCCCCATGTCTGTGTCTTGAGTGATCTTGCACAACTGAAATGCCTTTGAGTAGGATGGCGGACCCACACTCCCAAGCAGTCTAATGATTTCTCACATCTTTCATCTTCTGTCCAAAATGTTAGGTCTGGCAGCTTCAATAATAAACAAAAATAGGCACAGAGATGTTAGGTGAGAGGTGAAGAGGTGCTGTTAAGAATCAGAAAAGGGTTTTAAAAGATAGGCTAGACTGAAAATAAACACTTTCTGTTGGGGTCATGACTATAATTTAAATGTCCCTTATGAAAGAATGGATTTGGGGGTGCTACTGTTATAATTATTATTTATTCAGTTTGTATACTTTATCCAAATATCCCAGGGTGTTTCGCAACAGAAAATACAAAATGAGAATACAAAATAAATAATAAAACAAAAACACAGCATTGTGGTTGGAGTTTTAGGATCATTATGCTGGCCAGCAATCAGGTTGATTTATTCAGGATCCATACCCAATGCCTATGCCAAAACCAATATGCATCTATAATCAATAAAGGCATGGCCATTTCAATCCCAAGCCGGGTCTTGTCTTTCTTCACTGCTTTTATACTTCCAGCTCCTTCCCCACCAGTGCCTCCCACCCACTGAGCATAGACCCGCAGCACAAGTACAAAATACAAATGGAAGAATTGTACTAGAGAAAGAATTCATGAAGTTACTGGCCAACACAGCATATGCTCAGTGCATTTGGCCACTCTTCTTATTTTCAGAGTGAACATTAGCGGATGGCAATTTTCTCCAATTTACTTCATTAAAATTATTCAGCAGATGGTATTTATCGTTAGCTATATGTGCTGATTTTAAACAGGTCACCAATGTAAGTACTTGATACCAACAGTCTGAGCGGTGTCAATTAGCTGACATTAACCACAGAAGGCAATGCTGCAATTTTCTTCCGCTAAGCTGGCTTGAGCTATGTGAATATTTAAGTCCTCCATCTAAATATACCTATATTTGGCAAGGGGTCTTGACAAATGGCCTTGCTTCAGGAAAACACAGGAGGACTAAATCTACAAGATGCTTAAGCATGCTCCCAACATTATTCAAGTGAGTAATTTATCTGCATTCGTTGGTATGGTTGTACTTAAAGATTTCACCGAGCAATAGATGCTGTAGAGATTAAATGTTATTCAGAGAAGCATTGTTGTTGTTGATATTACTCAATTATGAAAACTTCTTGAAGAAAAATACGCTCTCTTATTTTTCATACTCTGCTCAAGGCATTGTTTCTAGAAATTCTAAAGCTGTGCTTCCCAAGCTTGATGTGGTGGGCCAGCAATTCCTCACCGCCTTACCACCAGTAAATAATAATAATAATAATAATAATAATAATAATTTTTATTTATACCCCGCCCTCCCTAGCCAAGGCCGGGCTCAGAGTGGCTAACAAGCAAACAACAACAACAACAATTTTATTGTTTATTTGTCACCCATCTGACCGGGTTCCTCCAGCCACTCTGGGAAGCTCCCAACAAAATATTAAAAACACAGTAAAACATCAAACATTAAAAACTTCCCTATACAGGGTTGCCTTCAGATGTCTTTGAAAAGTCAATGTTTATTTCCTTGACATCTGGTGGGAGGGCATTCCACAGGGCTGGCACTACTACCAAGAAGGCCCTCTACCTCGTTTCCTGTAACTTCACCTCTAGTAGTGAGGGAACCTCCAGAAGGCCCTCAGAGATGGATCTCAGTATCTGGGCTGAACAATGGGGGGTAGAGATGCTCCTTCAGGTATACAATGCCATATTATATTTGGTCCCTGAAGCATCCCACCCAAACTGGACTGTAGTGAAGTCACTGCAGACTGGCAACCAATGGCTCATGGATCAGCAATGGACTGTGGACCACCACTTGAGTAGCACTGCTGTAGAAAATACAATACAATTCAGTAAGTGGGTAGCAGATGGTTAGAAATCCCAAGCATCTAGTAACCCATACTCTGAAAAATTCTAGTGTTTTGGATATGTCCGGCTAAGGGTAATAGGATTGCTGGATGAGACTCAAGGCAGTGCATTACCAGCAAGATATCAGAAAACAAGTTCCAGGGACATCAAGGACACTTCCCTGGAAGTGTGGTGTGGGTATTGTTGTGACAGAACCAAAGTTCAGTTGAGTTAAATAGGAGAACAGACTTGATGACTGACTAGGCTTTGGCCTTTGAGTGTCAGCTGAAAGCTTCTTCTTTTTTAAAGTCAGAGTCCTGGTTTTGCTTTGTAGTGATGCTTCTGAGCAGATTGCAAGAAATGCCTTCTGCAACTTCAAGTAGAACCTTAGGGGACTGAGGGTTTAACACTGATAGGGAAGATGTTGCAGTCTCCATGCTTGGGGAGTCTAAGTTGCAGGTTTCAGAGGCAGATATACCCTTTCTCAGGGTTTCAAGATAGTTGGCCTCCCTTGAATTGCACCTTGGACAGGCTTCAGGAACATGGGAGACTCTCTGGGGTAGCCTCTTCCACCTCAAAAACACTTGGTGAGGTGACAGCTTGAAGCAAAAAAAGTGAAATATGTTCACAGTTTTGTATGGAGATGACTCTTGGTTCTATAATTCTAAATATTTGGTGCTGTCTTCCTATCTACACATCCTTCCATTTGAATTGCAGCTTCATTTTGCTTTATAGGAACCACTAAAAGGAATTGTGAGTGCTTATGTAATCCTAATCATGGAAAAGGAAAAGAAGAAAGCTTGATTCATATATATTTGGGTTTTTTTAAAGCCAGCAAATTCAGCACAAAATCTACTTATCTTGTAAAATGTGAATAACATAGTTATTGGCATATTAGTCACCAACACTTAAATAGGAGAAAATGAAAAGCTAGTAACCTCATAAATCTTACACCTGCTATATAATAAACAAATATATTACTTTCATCATGTACTACTCTTACACTCCATTTAAAGTAAACAAATATATTTCTGTGATCACCTTCTAAGAAAAGTATATTTCATCAAGGCATGACAGGTAGAACATTATTAGGACTTCTTATCGTTATTTATTAGAAGTATTAGCATTACAATATGTAAGTATTTTCATTTAAAATATCATTTAACAAGAAATATTATAGAATAAGTACGTTGCTCTGTTGTTAGCTGTAGGCAGAAGATTTAGGCTGCAATGCCACATACAGTTAGCTTGCTTAAGATTGCATTCTTATATGGAATTTCTCAGAAGTAAGCCCCCAAAATAGGGACGTGGGTGGCCAGAAGTGGCTTAGTCATGCTGGCCACATGACCCAGAAGCTGTACACCGGCTCCCTCAACCAATAAAGCGAGATGAGCGCCACAACCCCAGTCGGTCACGACTGGACCTAATGGTCAGGGGTCCCTTTACCTTTACCTAAGCCCCAAAGAAATCATCAGGACTTACTTTTGAGTAGGTATGAATAGGGTTGCACGGCAAATCCCATGTTTACAATGGGATTTAAGCACCCTGCTCAGGTATATGATTGCAGTTTATATAAACACACTTTATTTTGCAATTTATTTATTTGTTTGTTCTTTATTATTTAAATTTATAGCCATCCTTCTTCCCAAAGGAACCCATGATGGCAAACATGCAACTGATAAAACAAAAGCATCTGAAAACAGTTCCAATACAGATGCAGACTGGGAATGTTCTCTGTTAAGTTGTGGGCAAACATATCAGACGACACAGCGATTCTTCAAACAGCTCTTCTTTATTCTGAGGCCAGAACTGAACTGAACTGAAGGGCTCAGTCAGCCTGCTTATATAGAGCTCCAGTACCTTGTTACTGTAACAACTTTCTAAATCTATCCAATCACTGAACATCACTTTTGATCCTTCATTTGCATACAAACTATCCAATCACTGAACGTCACTTTCGATCCTTCATTTGCATAACTATCTACAGTATCCCCCTGCTGTCCCAGGGTGAGAACTTCAGTACATAACATTCTCTACTTAAAACGTTTGTTGGAAGAGGAAGGTCTTCAGTAGGCACCAAAAAGACAACAGAGACAGAGACATATTTAATGGGAGGAAATTTCAAAGGGTAGGTGCCACAACACTAAAGGCCCTATTCTTATGTTGTTATCTTATATCCTTGGTCTAAACAAGTGAGTAGGAAGGAGCCCTAACACGCCTCTTCATGATCAAGTATCAGGGTACCCCAGTAAAAGGGTCTGGTAAAAGGGAAGGTTTCTGTCTGAATGCCCAGACAGGGGCTAACAGGCCACAGAACTCCCAAAATGGTGTCCTGGAGGGATCACCCTATTTGATGTGCACCACGGGGTGATCCTTAACCCAGGATCGACTCTGATGAAGTCAGCAATCAGGCTGGTTGATGCAAAATACATACCTAATGCCTATGACAAAGCCTATTGACATCTGTCGTGGCCACTTTGATCCAAAGATTGAATGTGCCTTCATAATAGAATAAAGTTGACTTGTATGGAATACTTAGAAAGTTCTGAAGTCCAGTTTTTTATTTGTGGTATTAGAGGTGATAACGTTGTGCGCTTGGTGGGTAGTAGTGGATTAAAAGTAAAGAACTGGTCTAGCCTTTGATGGATGGGGGGAAAAGTTTCATTCTAAGGTTTATTTTCTCTCCCAAATTGGGCTAATAGCTGAAGAAGTATTATAGGAAAGAAAGAGTATGGCTAATAGTTGAGGAAAGATTATGGGTTGAATCCTTTTATCTAGCAGATGCCTCTGCTAATGGAAGTAACAAGGCAGCTGATTCTTGCAGATATCTCCTTCTTCTGCAGCCCTCTGAATATCCCCATGAAAGGGTGTGCACATGGCTGAAGGAAAAATGTGGGAGGCAGCAAAAATTTCCTACTGTTTCTCCTTTCACTAGCAGGGACAAATAGCACTATTGGATTCAACCCTTTGTTTTTAAAATGCATTTTTAAAACTTATTATAAGGCTGTTGTTTTAAGTGATGGGGGAGAAGAATACTTAGAAATCTACTTCCCCATATGGAGGGCATTTTGTGTTTGGAAAATAATCACAATCACACAATGTTGATCACTACAGTTTCATTACTCTTTTCTCAAGATGGATGCAGTACTTTTGATGGGCTTAACATGCTTTCTTCACAAAGAAGATTGTGAATGAGGGCAATGTTTTTAGACCAACGCTGTCCTCACTTTAAATGGGCCACAAACCCTGGAAAAATCACCAAAGGCATGTGGCACACTTTTTACTACTGAAAAGCACTACTGTTAAGCATTTTTATGAAGAGCAACTCCATTTCAGCTCAGCCCAAAAAAATAAATCTTTAGCTGCAGTTCTATACACAACTGGGGGAAGGCTCTGCTAAGCTCAGACTTACTCCTGAGTAAAGAGGCATAGTATTGGGCTGTCAATATATTAGACTTTTTCAATTGCTTTCATTCTAGAGATTAACAATCTCCAAAGCAAATAAGCCATATGTAATTTACACGTCCTTATCTCTGTGGAATATTGCCAAGACTCTGTTGGGAGACTGCACAAACAGTGTTGTTGCCCTAAAAGCCTTGTTATTCACCTCCCTTTTTAATTTGCACTGAAGGATAAGATATTAGTTAGCTCTTGCTGGTTGGCGCAGTCAGTGTGATACTCTAAAGAAACCTTTGCTGGCCGTCTGTTTTCATTTTAGACTTACATGAAAAATTATCAGCGAGGGGAAAAAGTGCTAAGGCAAGACTTAAATCCTTTGGGCTTTGCTTCGTAATTGAAGCATTCTCCTGAATTTTTCTGTTTTATCCTGCACTAAATTTCCCCAGTGACTTTTTGAAGTATGCAGGCCAATATCCCTGAGCAGTAGTCCAACACCAAGCAATTATAGGCAGGCGAATGGTCAGATGCAAGGAAGAAGTTACAGGGAGAGCAAACAGCTGTAACTGGAAAATTCACCCTTCCTAACACAGGGTCAAATGTAGGTAGAAGCGGGAGGGTGGTGTTCTTCTGGTCTTTCAATGGGAAATATGGTACCTTTAAAAAGGTAAAGGTACCCCTGCCCATACGGGCCAGTCGTGTCCGACTCTAGGGTTGTGCGCTCATCTCACTTAAGAGGCCGGGGGCCAGCGCTGTCCGAAGACACTTCCAGGTCATATGGCCAGCGTGACAAGCTGCATCTGGCGAGCCAGCGCAGCACACGGAAACACCATTTACCTTCCCACTAGTAAGCGGTCCCTATTTATCTACTTGCACCCGGGGGTGCTTTCGAACTGCTAGGTTGGCAGGCGCTGGGACTGAACGACTGGAGCGCACCCCGCCACGGGGATTCGAACCACCGACCATGCGATCGGCAAGTCCTAGGCGCTGAGGTTTTACCCACAGCGCCACCCGTGTCCCTTATGGTACCTTTACAGCTAAGCCAATAACGCAGATGTAGCACTGGCAACAGTCATACGGCGATGAAGGCAGCATTCCTCCAACTCACCAACAGGCTGCTACACAAGGCACCTTCTGCAATATACATTTAAAGCAGTATCAATCTGCTGCTTCTTTGACTTCCTCCAAAGAATCCTGGGAACTTTGGTTTGTTAAAGTTGCTGAGAGGTGTTAGGAGACTCCTATTTAATTCACAGAGCTGGTCTGCAGAGCTCCTTGCAAATAGGGATTGACTGATGAATCACTCTAAGAATTATAGCTCCATGAAGGGAATAAACAACTCCCTTCACAAACTACAGTTCCCAGGATTCTTTGGGGGGGGAGCAATGGCTGTTTTAAGTGGTATGATGCTGCAGGTGAGGCCTACGACTCCACACAAGAAATTTACAAACATATATGTGTTGCTGTTGCTGACTGTGAGAGCTTCTACTTTCTCCTCTGGCTTCGCCGGTTTTACCAGCAACATTGTACAAGTGCAACTGGCTCATACCAAAATCCTAACTGGTCAGACTTCATTTTGTAAAGCATTACAGGACAGAGTCCAAAGAATCTGCAAGAATCTTCCATCAGAACACACTCTTTATAGGGAAATCTATGTCATCTTGGCTCTTTCATTCTCTGGCCAACCACCTTCTACCATTCCATTGCCCCACTATCTCTCATCCAACCACAGTCCTCTGAAGCACTTATTCAACCTTTCCTTTCTTTTTACTGTTGATGCAGAGCCCTCATTTTACCTTGTCTGGAGTTGTTTTTCACTGTAACAGTTAGCATTAGTTTCATCCTTAACTGGTTCTTACCAGTGTTGTGATCAGGCTGTATTCTTGTGTATGTGACACTGGTCTCACTGATGATGGGTTTTTGCAGAAATTCTATGACAAGTACTACGGAACTATGATTCAACATGCCATGAGGAACATCTTCTTAACAATATCCTTGGGAGCCCTACTTTAAACAGCAGTGACATCTCTGTTGTAAGTTTCCGCCTCAAGAGCATGCAAAGAGATGCTGGCTGTTCTCCAGTTCTGAAACTTTGTTCCTTTTTCAATGCTCATTTTTGGGAAGTGATGTAAGACTTTTTATTTAAGCAAGCTTTCATTGGCTGGGGACACATATAAAGCTGTTCTAATTGCACATTTTAATCTGTACTTAGTATGGTTTATATAATTTTAATGGTTGTTACTCTCCAGAGCCTAAGGAATGTAAACATTGACTAATAAATACAGAAAAGAAAAGGGGGGAAAAATCTGTCCACTCTCTTAATAGCCCAAACGTGCAAACTTTTGCCCGTTTTCTCCTTTCAAATGCTGTAGCCCATGCAGTTAAAAGAGTCTCATTAGTTCAGGCTCAGTGAGAAACTATTCAGCAGCGTTTATTCTTTATAGGCTTTGTACTCACGTTAGTGAAGTTATTCAAAGTTGCACTCTTTAACGATGGTCTCTTTGCATGCTGTGAGGCACCTGGCTAACTTTACAAATGTTGCTAGCAGGTCCACAGTGCTTCTCAGCACAGACAGTCATTGTGGAGGCCACAGGGAAGGAGGCAATATAAAGAGGTTACATGTATTGCTGGAAAAATCAGCAGTGCATGTATATTACGCCTGCCTTCAACCAAAGAGACATCTACATCGAAACTGTGGAAAGATTGGCAATACTAAGCAGCTCCAAGCAAATAAAGGAGGATGTGGAGGAATGCCCAAGGCTACACTGTGACTCACATATGTAGAAAGAAACTAGGGATAATTGCTACATCTGAATTGGGTGTGAATCAAATTAATCTCATTCTTTCTTTTTGTTTAGTATACAGATTTCACTAAGAAAATATAACTGGGTTATGACAGTTATATGTGAACATAAAATAACCCAGCTGGATCAGACCAAAGGCCTATCTAGTCCAGCTTTCTTTTCTCACAGTGGTGCGTGTGAAACCCACAAGTGAAGTCACACCCTCCCATTCCCATTTGCGTGTTGAGTCCCACAGTGCCACCCCCCAAAAATTCACACTTCACACTTCAATTTTTGTTTAGGTTTTTGGCATAATTTTGGCCACAACTTTATTTAAATACAAAAAATGTGAGTGGTTGCTTAGGCATTGGTTTGACTATCTGTCCTTGCCCCCCAAGGACAGAGCTGGTCCCTTCCGGACACCACCGGAAGCCAGCATGGGAAACAAGTATTGGGAGAGAAATGAGCCCGGGAATCAGTCCAACACTTCTCACCCTCATGTTCCTGTGGGGCTTGCACGGCCCAAGTCCGGCACCACGGAAAAGGACGAAAGAATGGCAAGCCCCTGGATTCCTTTAACGGAATTCCCTTTCCGCATCATTTGGAGGGATAGGCATTTACCCCTCCAAGAACCAATTAACCAATGCCTAACCGCCAACCTTACAAGTTGTGACGATTTGCTACGCAGTAGGCAAAAACCAAATGGCAACAGCCAATCAACCAAATGGCAAAATTCCTACCAGGCCCCTGCACCAAGGCAGACGACCCCATGACAGGCATAGCAAGGTCAAGAGAACCAAAGAACCACCCTATAAAAGGGAGGGGGCGGGTGATCCGTTGCAAAACAGCCAAGAGGACTTCCCAACGTCTGGCTCCTATATTTATAAATTCTGACCCCTCCTCCGAATTGGCAACACTCAAAAATCCCCAGCAACCCAATTAACCCTTTACAGGTTTGGGTTCCCAAATTTGCCTAGTCATGACACAGTGGCCTGTTCCCCCAACCGCAACACGTGCTCTCTGTTAGGGAGAACACGCTTTCCCAGCAACTGGTATTCAGCCCGTGAATCTGATAATATAGTCATCATGATTGGTGATCATTGATAGTCTGGTCCTCCATGACAGCCTCGTATGTGCCAATCCCAGTCCACCAGACACCTACAAACAGAGCTATTGTATCACTGCGGAAAGAAAATTTGAGGTGTGTTAACCGAGTGCCAGTCATATATTTCACACAAAGAGAAATGTTCACGGTGCTGAGCTAGAGCAGAATAAATCCCTCTCGGTGTCCCTCTTAGAGTTCCACCTTTTCACACAAAATGTGGAGCACCGCAGCATACAAAAGAATGGAAAGGCATCAAGCCAGAAAGCCATCCACCAACCAGGACAAATCAGCCTTTGTGGCCCCAACCATTGTATGGCATGAGCAGAGAGCAGGTGCACTGCAGAAGTTTCCTGCTCAGCAAATAGCTCCAAATAATTCTTGCAAACACTGCAGCTGGAAAAAACATTCACTAGGAGCTTCGAGTTAATATCTGGCCTGGAGAAATATGCCTTTCTAAGCCCACATATGATAATAGCAAAAATGAAGCGTAAAATTTTTAAAATCCACTGAATAAATTTTGTTGGAAGCCATTCCACTCCACCCAGCACCCGGCCTATTGCTGTGATCATCCCTAAGATGCCCTCATGCCACAGTGGAGGGTGAGAGTTGTTTCAACATACCACAGGTCAATCTAAGATAATAATGTTCATTCCTAGGCAGCAGATGGAATTCAGTTGCTGCATCACAGCTGGAAGGATTGAGTTGGCAGCCTCTTCTTGACCCATCGCTCTTTGAAGCCTATGCCCCACTGATCTGCTCAAGAGAACAGGGGAGACTGTTTCTGCTTTTGTACCTCTACGCTTTTCAACAGACTGCTTGGGAAGGGATTGCTCTTCGGCCTCCATTATTAGCAGGAGTAAAAGCAAAGCTGAACTGAGGAGTTCTAAAGGCTTTCATCCCCTGTCAACTGAAAAGGTAGTATAACAAAATACACACACACACACACACACACACCATCTCTGTACCTCTACAATGCAGCAAATGCTGAGAAACTGAGGGCAAATCTGAGATCTTGCTTCTTCATGGCCAGGACACCAAGAGACCAGATTCTTTGCTGCCGTGACCCTGTGTGGCATCCTTGACACAAATGCTGCTGACATTGCTGCTGCTGCTGCTGGGTTTGAAGGGGCAAAGATCTCCTAAAATATCCTGGGTCCCAGGTTCTATTCATAATTTCTGAAATTATTTAATGTGTGGTTTAATCAATGGATTCAGAATTGCCTAAAAAAATAATAAGTCAAGCCAGCTTCCTCAGGAGATTGGCTGAAGAACAAAAACAGGTGATGGGAAAGTCATTACCCTGAGAAAAGGTGGGACAGACAAGAAGCAGGGTGGGGTGTTAGTTAGCAAAAGACAATACAGTGGTACCTCAGTTTAAGAACTTAATTCGTTCTGGAGGTCCATACTTAACCTGAAACTGTTCTTAATCTGAGGTACCACTTTAGCTAATGGGGCCTCCTGCTGTTGCCGCACAATTTCTGTACTCATCCTGAAGCAAAGTTCTTAACCCCAGGTACTATTTCTGGGTTAGCGGAGTCTGTAACCTGAAGCGTCTGTAACCTGAAGCATCTGTAACCCGAGGTACCACTGAAACAGAGATGGGAGGGGGAGATTGATATCACCACAGGGGAAAATGTCATTTTTGCACAAGGCTTGGGTTGCATTTTTTTTAGGTAGGGCTTTTGGGAAGAAGAAGGATGGGGCCAGGTGCAAAGTGGGCTGACGAATGGACAGGCTCTGTGGAGGAGACACAGAGATGAATCCAACCTTTGAATCTAATGCAGTGCCACCGTGGGGAGCAAGCCCCTCTTGAGATGTGCAGGCCATGTTGGCAGTTCTGGGTTTTGAGGCGGGTCAATTTTGCAACTAACGAACAAACCCACTCCTCTGCTTTGCTGTGGCCAGTCATTTAATAGCAGATCAGATGGTCCACAGCTTTTATCCAAGCCAGCAATGATTTGCGCTTCCTAGATTTCTATGTACCTATTTTCATCATGTTTTTGAAATGCCCACCCTGTGTTAAGTGGGAAGTTCAAGTTGTGTTTGTACAGTCTTTGTATCAATCCTCAACATGTTCTGATGGAGTCTGAAGCCTGAACACATTGGAAGCCTCTGCCAAGCCCTTTTAAAAAAGCAACAACTAGCACTCTATTTCTTGTTAGGCACCTGCTGAATAAAGCATCACTTGCATGCCAGCAGTTTTCCTTTCCATGGACAAGAGGGCACTTGATGGTTCTTACCAACACAACAGTCTCCCAAGAGGAAGCTTAGCCAGTCCCAGGCACCAGACATGCCCAGGTGCAAAACACTCAACCTACATCTCTGGGTTTTTGCAAGCATTAAAAGAGAAAGCAAACAAACCAAACTTGGCATCAATGCGGCACACTAGCTTACTCAGATGTATGCAAATCACAATGATTATGAAGAGTTATGCTTCTAGCAGTGCATAAATGCATCACAGGCAGAGATTTCTGGACTCCCCTCCTAGGAAATTTCACTAAGAGTGCCTCTTTTCTTTTAGCCAGCCATGTATGTTCTCACAAAATTCAGCTGACGGTAGCAAATTTTATCCAGTTCCTTTCAATATTATTAAAATGGTCCTTACTTCAGTTTCCCTGTATGCAGCCCATAAGGACTCACCCAAACAAGGGGAGAGTTTGCTATTTTACTACAGCTACAATGGTATATACCATATTTTTTGCTCTATAAGACACACTTTTCCCCTCCTAAAAAGTAAGGGGAAATATGTGTGCATCTTATGGAGCAAATGCAGGCTGCGCTGTGCAGCGATCCCTCTTGCTGTTCTGGCTTCTGGGATTCAGAATATTTTTTTTCTTGTTTTTCTCCTCCAAAAACTAGGTGTGTCTTATGATCTGGTGCATCTTATAGAGCGAAAAATATGGTAGATGCTTTTCGCTAAGGGGAATGAGGGTGCCCTGGTCATGCATTGATGTCAGGGTGCAGAGTCATTTTCCTTCCAGTTGCTGATTAAACCTGATTTTTCCTGCAGCCAGTGTCCCTGTTGTTCTTTGAGTGACTGTCGCAGGCACTTCACTGAATAGTACCATTTAATCACTTACGCTGGGATACAATTTCTCTCTCTACACACACACACACTGTTTAGCATCTTTTAAGGGGTGTTGTTGTTTTCCTTTCAAAAGAAATGCAAGCACTAATCCTCTGTGCTTATGTAGCTCATGAAAGGGATAGAAAGCCATGGACAACCTTATTCCTTCTCCTATGGCCATGACTTACCATTTCTCAACATTTCATTCCTTAAATGCATTTTTCCCTTTGAAGGATGGGCACTTCTCCACTTTCCCCAGCTCACATGAGATTGGCTCATAAATGAGCTGATTACTGAACCAATCAGACCTCTAAATATTCTCAGGAATAACTCTTCATAGGAATGGAGGAGGAATTCCTTCCATCTGGTTTTGTGTTTTGTTGTTGTTGTTTTGTTTTGTTTTTTGCAGAGGGCTGACCTGATCTGACTGGATTACACCCTTATCTGGATTTTGTATGCATCTTTGGTGAACATTGAGTGCTCAGAAAAATACACATTTTACATTATAAAATGTGTATATGGTGCATAATTGATGGGGAAATGCATTGAAAATGTGTGTTTTCTGAGTTGGAAGTGTGCACTTTACATAAAAAGTATGTACAAAGTGTGCACAATTTAAATATTTTCATGTGTTCTTTCAAAAAATTAATCAGCATATAGCATCTTTAATGCTTTGCTAGGGCGTGGTTCAGAGAGCAACCTCCCTAGGAAAATGGGATAGGAGGCAAAATTGCCCAGATTGTAGGAGACTTTCTTAGCTCAACAGCCAGCCAAATCCAGTTCCACTGGGGACAGCTCTTCATCAGGGCCTCCTAGCAAAACACAAAGACCTTTTCCCTTTGCTTTCCTAGGGCGCTGCTTTGAAAAGTTAGCCCCTGGAAAAGTCAGGATGATGGGGATCCAGCTTTCAAAGGAAAGACAATTCTTCTCCAACTTGGGCTTTAATCTGAGCTTGAGAAGAATTTGGGGATTTCTAATATGCATTTCTTCTTTCATATAAATACTGCTTAGCCATAGTTTTCAACTAGTGAAGTTCACAGGTATCTGTACTCCTCTCCTCATGCAATGGAGCACCCACCACCTATTTATAATGGAGGAGGGTGGGAAAGAGAAATTAAAGAGGTGGTCAGTTTTTCTCCTTTGACAAAGCTAACTGCCCTACAGCAAGAGCAAGGCTCCTCTTTCCCACTCCTTGCTGCCCAGCAGCTTTCTTCATAGGATCACCTTTCGTTTGGATTAGGAGTCATATGTGTTTTGGAAGAGTCGCATAGTTATATTCTATTAAACACCAAGGAGAAACCGAGCAAATGTACCAAAATGTTATTAGTCCCAGCCCAGCCCCGCTCTGACATCAGGGCAGCTTGGCCAATCCCTGAAAAAGCTTCTCCATTGCCACAAAACGTGTTCATTATCAATTTTCTGAGTCTGTGCAAAACAACAACCTGTGTTACAGTTTACATATCTCATTTGCAGAGACAGGCTCAGATGCTGCCATATGGACATGTTTCTCAGCAGCTGCCAGCCCCCTATGTATAGGCTGCACAACTGATGTGCAAAACTGCTCTCACTGGTGCCTGTACAATATATATATTCCCCTGTGGCTACAGCAGTATGCCATGCTGGTAAGGCCGGTGTTTTGTGTACCTCAGATTGCAAGGTGTGAGTCTACTAAAGCAACGGGGGAAGAGGTGTTTAGATTCCTTTTTGCAAAAGCAGTTTTCCAACCTATAGACTCCTGTCTGGTTATCTGCACATGTTGCCTTCCCCAGTCAGGTGCCATCCAGACATTTTGGACTGCTTCTCCCATCACCCCTGACCACTGGCCACATTGGCTGGGGGTGATGGGAACTGTAACCCAAACCATCTGGAGGCTACCAAGTTTGGGAAAGCTGCAGAAGACTCAGACCTGTTTCACTTTTCTGATCACTTTTCTATGCCTGTATGAAAGGGCTAGGTTCAAGATTCAGTCAAGGTTGGACATCACATGTAATTTTAATTTTAAGCATGTTGCCTTAACGTCTAATTTTATTATCCACATTTATTTTTCAGTTGCTGATTTTATTTAGTTTTTGATACATTTCATGTGAACTTATTTTTAATTTGTGATTTTACCAGCATTTTAATGAATATTTCATGTTGTTTTATGTAAGTTGCCTGGAGGTTTCTGATGATTAAATTGGATAAAAGTCTCGTTAAAGAAATAACAGTGAAAGCATGGACACCAGCTGTCGGGTTAGTGCTTTAACAGTCAGAGGAACAATAACTTAGAGAAGCTGTTCAGGGATAAGATGTAAATGTTGGGCAGGGGCATTAAAACATTCTCAAGATGAACATCACAAGGATTTAACACCAGGAAGCTGCAGTTCCGCCCCCCCCCCCTTGCCCTTCATATTGTGTGCTAATCAGTAATCTAGAGCAGAATGAAAGCCACCTATTTTCACATCACTCCAGAAATATGGAGAGAGTAGAGATGAGCAGGATGTCTTGGTTCTCCTCCAGCAAAGGTTCATCATTCCTGGATTTCTCATTAAAATGCTCTGCAACTGAGTGAGGAAGCCTGCTGCCCAAGTAAGAGAAGAGCCCTCGTTGATTAAGAGTCTTCACCCTACCCTGGTGACAAATTGTCAAGGTAACAAGAGAGTTAGATGGCTGCATGAGGAGAGGGTGTGTACCACCAATGAGTTTATTTATTGAAGCATCAGCTAAAACTGTAGCAAGCTCACAGCAAAGTCACTGTGTGCCAAGGGTTAAATGCCAGCGCTGTAAATCTCGTAAAATGCATAGCTCAGGTGCTGAATGTTTGCAGTGACAAGGCTGTAGAAACTTAGTTTTCAGTTTTGCCACAGGAGGACAGCCTTGAAGGGCCACAGTAATCTATAACCAGAAACCCAGATTAAATCCCATTTTTGGAAAGAGGGTCAAAAAAAACATAATTTATAGTTCCATGCAGTACAGACCTAGCTAAAATGACAAATGCCGGCTTAGTTTTTAGCTCAAGCTCAGTGTACTCCTCTGTCTTTGCTTATGTGTAAAGGCTGGTCTCAGTCTAATTGAATGGTTTCAGTGTTGAGTTCAAAACCAATTCAAAACTAGTTACAATTTGCAGCTGGAGGGTAACTGAAAACCTTGAAAAATCCAGTTGAAGATCAGTGTAGGTTTAAAGTTATTCAGCACATCATATAAACTAAATGGTAAAAGCAGACCTCAGTCCATGTTAAAAGTTTCAGCATTTAGCTCAGTTTAAAACCACTTTAAACTAGTTTCAGCTTTAAAGCTTCCGCAAAGAGTCGAAGAAGGAATCTCTTGAATTCCCAAAGGGGCTTTGCCATTCATTCCTGCACTATTTGTTTGATCAGACCCCCAGCTTCTGTCTTGCTCTACTCAATTGACTGTTGGCAGTTCCTTCACCCTTTTCCTGACTCCCAGGTAGGTCCATGATTGGAGCATTTCCACTGTTCTACCTGTGTGACTGCCAGTCTGCTAGAGTAAGGGAGCATTCCAGTGAGGGAAACTGTCCCTTTCCCTGGAGACACTTTCTGTGCAGCAACACAGCACCAATTTCAAGACACATTGGAAGATGTAATTGGTCAATTAGGAAGTTTTAACCAGTGCCTGCATCATACTGTATCTGCACTAATGCTCTCAAAAGAATAACCTGTTTAGGGAAGCTTTTGATGTTTAATAGGTTATTGTATTTTAATATTCTGTTGGAAGCTGCCCAGAGTGGCTGGCGAAACCCAGCCAGATGGGTGGGGTATAAATAAATAATTATTCTTATTCTTATTCCTGCAGCAGGAAATAGCCCTTTGCTAATGGGGGGGGGACCCACATATACCCTCTGCTTTAATGAGAGGAAAGCTTGTGCATATCAACTAGTGGATCCTGGCAAGTAACTACAGATGTCTTCTTAGGCCTCTTTATTAGGGCATCAATTTTGAACTGACATGTCACATCTCCTAAGTTAATTCTGGGATATTTTTGTGAGAAATGTAGTGTTTTCAAATCATACTCTGTTTTGTGGCTCTGAGATAATGTGACAACAAGAGAGACACTTTCAAGTTATGGGAAAGGATGCAAAAGCCAAATTCTCAGATCCAGAACCTAAGCCTGTAATGTAGGAAGAAAAGTACTCCAAATTTTGCAGATGGTGCATAGCTTCCTGAGGCACCAACGCAGGTGCCTAACCTAATCTGTTTGGACTTAGCATGCAGAGCCTGCAGTTGCCTCTTCATGCATTACAAAGCCCCAAGAAGGATGTTATCATAGACTGAAAGGTAAATAGATTTCACAAATGCAGCTCAGTTAACCAGTACAGTGGATGAGGAGGGAAGTGAGGCAGCCCCCATGCTGGGTCATTCCAAACAAGTCATTTTAGTGAAACATGTGAAGCTGAAATCAAAGTTAAGAGCAGGAGGTAGGGAGGATGGGGGGGAAGAGACAGATTTTTGTGGCTGGAGGAGGTTTGAGATCTGGTTTTATCAACGGCAAGCAAAGTAAGATTTGCCTCTATCATGGGCTGAGTGTGATCAATCCCATACTTTTGCATCAGAGGTACAGATGGGGGTGAGGGTGGTTGTGTATACACTGTTAGAATTCCTGCTCCATGATTGCAGTCATGGCATTTTTGTCTATCACATGAGAGTGTATGTTTTGACTCCACAAAGTGGGAAGTGACGGAGACAGGATGTTTGTTTTACTGTGTTCCGTTAAGTGGGACTATTGTCCTTTGTCTTTCTCTCTTTGCTGTCTGATGCTACAGAGAGAGAGGGAGCCATGTTGCAGTGCTCCATGTGTGTTCATATGTAAATAAAGTAGATTAGCCAAAATGCTGAGTTGCTGAGGTCTGTTATGCAAGCTGCGAAGACTCTGTGGATCCCTAAGTGTGCCAATGTCCGTTGGCATCGGTCACTGTGATGTTCGGACAGAAGAAAGCTTTTGAAGCTCCTGAATGATCAACCAGGAGGGAGAGAACATGCCAGTCAGGCATGTGTCTCTGCCAGGGTCCTACTCCACAGTAGGACAAGCTCCTGACACACACTATACATTTAAAAGCACATGTGAAACACACTGTTTAACTCAAAGAATCTTGGGAACTGTAGTACCAGGGGGTACTCAAAGGTACACAGTACTGGCACTTCTTTAGGTTGTTGTAAAAAAAATGGGGCACTTACTTCTAGAAAGAAAAAAAAGTACTGGTCACAGGGTTGTGATTCTCAGCAACCCTTAACAACAGTGCCCAGAATTCTTTGAGAGCAAGAGTGTGCATTGAATGTGCTTGAAAGGTATAGTGTTCACACAGCTTCAGTTTACTTCACATTTTAATCAAAGTCTACCCAATTTGCACTCCCTGGAATACGTAAACTGCCAGACAACTATACCTCAGAGTTTGCATTTCCCTTAACTTTCCTGTGCAGTTTTTCAAGAACTAGCTATGCCTCTGATTCTGCTAGATCTGCTCTCAAGCCTTTGATTACAAGGCTTTGTGAACACAGAGAAATTCAGCAGGCAACGCTTTCTACATATTACTGTGTCAGAAAACACTTTAGCTGATAAGTTACTATGTTAGGCTGCTGAGGCAGGGCCATTAAAAAAAGGTACTAGCAATATAGAGAGGAAAAACGCAGACAGAAGCAAACATCATTGCCCTTGGCAGAAGCAACATATAAGCCAGGCAAATTCTAGACATCCAGATTGTCATGTGGGAATACAGTTCCTACATTGTACCACTTTGGAAATCAGGTCTTTGCCTCAAGTATAGCTCTCACCTCCTTCCCAAAAGCATATGGTTGGCCATGGTGGACACACAGTAATGCATTAGATAGGCCTGTGGTCTGATGCAGCTGAGCTCTTCCTGATATTTTGTGCATATGGTCTTTATATGGGAGAGCATTGAATCATAGGACTGAATCATGGATGTGGGTAGTGCTGTGGTCTAAACACTGAGCCTTTTGGGCTTCCTGATCAGAAGGTTGGTAGTTTGAATCCCCATGAAAGGATGAGCTCCCATTGCTCTGTCCCAGCTTCAGCCAACCTAGCAGTTCAAAAGAATGCCAGCGCAAGTAGATAAACAGGTTCCGCTGTGGTGGGAAGGTAAACGATGTTTCCGTGCACTCTGGCTTCCATCACAGTGTTCTGTCGCACCAGAAGCAATTTAGTCATACTGGCCACATGACCTGGAAAGCTGTCTGCAGAAAAATGATGGCTCCCTTGGCCTGAAAGCGAGATGAGCGCCACAACTCCATAGTCGCCCTTGACTGAACTTAACCGTTCAGGCGTCCTTCACCTTTTACCTTTTCTTTACCTTTCCCATATGCATGTCTTTAGCAATATGCCAGCAGTTTTCCACAAAGCTTAAATTGGAACTTTCTGGTGGTAAGAGCTGTTTGACCATGGAAAGGACTCCCTCAAGAGGTGGTGGACTCTCCTTCCTTGGAGGTTTCTAAGCAGAGGTTGAATGGACACCTGTCATGGATGATTCAGTTAAGATTCCTGCATCACAGGGGTTGGACTAGATGGCCCACAAGGTCCCTTCCAACTCTACAATTCTATGATTCTGTGGTAGATATATTTGCTTGCTTTGCAGAACTTACATCACATAGAGCCACTCAACATGGAAATCATCTCATTCCTACATTTGTCTAGGCAAAACAACTTATCAGACACTTTGAAAGATCCATGAATATATTTTCGAACACCACATTTTACAGAGTGTTTCTCAAGGAACTTGAGCAAGTCCTTGGGTGCTAGGTGCTGCCTTCAGCATCCATGTCTGGTTTTCTAAAGGAGGACTTTCATTGGAAATATTTGTCGTTGTTGTTTAGTCATTTAGTCATGCCAACTCTTCGTGACTCCATGGACCAGAGCACGCTCCTGCCTTCCACTGCCTCCAGCAGTTTGGTCAAACTCATGTTAGTGGCTTCGAGAACAGTGTCCAACCATCTCATCCTCTGCTGTCCCCTTCTCCTTGTGCCCTCAATCTTTCCCAATATCAGGGTCTTTTCCAGGGAGTCTTCTCTTCTCATGAGGTGGCCAAAGTATTGGAGCCTCAGCTTCAGGATCTGTCCTTCCAGTGAGCACTCAGGGCTGATTGCCTTAAGAATGGATAGGTTTGATCTTCTTGCAGTCCACGGGACTCTCAAGAGTCTCCTCCAGCACCATAATTCCAAAGCATCCATTCTTCGGCAATCAGCCTTCTTGATGGTCCAGCTCTCACTTTCATACATCACTACTGGGAAAACCATAGCTTTAACTATACAGACCTTTGCTGGCAAAGAGATGTCTCTGCTTTTTAAGATGCTGTCTAGGTTTGTCATTTCTTTTCTCCCAAGAAGCAGGTATCTTTTAATTTTGGGACCGCTGTCACCATCTGCAGTGATCACGGAGCCCAAGAAAGTAAAATCTCTCACTGCCTCCATTTCTTCCCCTTTTATTTGCCAGGAGGTGATGGGACCAGTGACCATGATCTTAGTTTTTTTTTTGATGTTGAGCTTCAGTCCATATTTTGCACTCTCCTCTTTCACTTTCATTAAGAGGTTCTTTAATTCCTCCTCACTTTCTGCCATCAAAGTTGTGTCATCTGCATATCTGAGGTTGTTGATATTTCTTCCAGCAATCCTAATTTTGGCTTGGGATTCATCCAGTTCAGCCTTTCGCATGATGAATTCTGCATATAATAAGTTAAATAAGCAGGGAGACAAAATACAGCCTTGTTGTACTCCTTTCCCAATTTTGAACCAATCAGTTGTTCCATATCAAGTTCTAACGGTAGCTTCTTGTCCCACATAGAGATTTCTCAGGAGACAAATGAGGTGATCAGGCACTCCCATTTCTTTCAGAACTTGCCATAGAAATGGGAGTGCCTGGTCACCTCATCTGTCTCCTGAGAAATCTCTATGTGGGACGAGAACCTACAGTTAGAAATATAGAAATAGATATAGATATAGATAGATGATAGATGATAGATGATAGATAGATAGATAGATAGATAGATAGATGATAGATGATAGATGATAGATAGATAGATGATAGATGATAGATAGATGATAGATGATAGATAGATGATAGATAGATAGATGATAGATGATAGATAGATAGATAGATAGATAGATAGATAGATAGATAGATGATAGATAGATATAGATATAGATAGATAGATAGATGATATAGATAGATGATAGATAGATAGATAGATAGACAGACAGACAGACAGATAAATATAGAAATATGGAAATATAGAAAGGGACAAATTAGCCATAAAGCACACCTGGGCAACATTCCAGGCCCTCCACAGGGGTCCCCGCCAACATTGCCACTCCTTTGGAATCATTAACAGAATTAAGTAAACTGTAGCACCATTGACCAGCAATGAAAGTAACAACCACACAATGTGCTTCACTGCACTTCAGTGCTGCTTGGTTAACTTTAATGATGTTGAATGATGCCATGTAGACTCCAGGAGATGAGGTAACAAGGTGTTAATGGCTCTGGATAAAGATGTAAATGGCTGCTAATGGAGCCTTAATGACTTCTCTGTGAGCCGAGGTAAAGTAAAGAAACATTAAAAATATTTTACTATTGCCCTGGAAGCCACACCAAACATTTCGGCCATGGGTTATGCAGAGGGGGGGCGAGAAACTTTCATGTGGCCCACTAGCAATGCTTTGTGCCACCATTTTGCAGGGGATCTGCACCGACTTACTCCTACCTCTATTATTTAATAAGACACTTTTGGAAAACCAGAAAGATTAATTTACTAGGAGATTAAGCTATTTCTCACATAATGGAGAGTTATTGTCTTTTGCAGTGTGTCTTTTGCAGATCCAGTGTGGTGTAGTGGTTAAGAGCGATAGTCTCGTAATCTGGGGACCCGGGTTCGCGTCTCCGCTCCTCCACATGCAGCTGCTGGGTGACCTTGGGCCAGTCACACTTCTTTGAAGTCTCTCAGCCCCACTCACCTCACAGAGTGTTTGTTGTGGGGGAGGAAGGGAAAGGAGAATGTTAGCCGCTTTGAGACTCCTGAAGGGGAGTGAAAGGCAGGATATCAAATCCAAACTCTTCTTCTTCTTCTTCTTCTTCTTCTTGCAAGTTGGCAAACAGTAAAGGAAACCAAAATGTTATTGCCACTTATCAATAGAGACACTTCAATTCCCATTAGACGTGATAGACAAGCAAGTAAATATCAGCCTTCTCTTGCCTGATGGGCACAGTCAAGCAGCTGTTCTTGTATTTCCTTTTCACTTAGGCAGCAGCTATAACTATTGGCAGCTGAATACAGTTTCCTGTATGGGAACTTACTATATTGCAACGTTCTCTGAACTCCCTGTATTGCCCTGCAGCCTGCTGCAGATCTTAGGACTGGAATGCAAAGTCTGTGGCTTGTTAAGAGGAATATCAACAACAGGCGAGAGCCTTTATTTATTTATTTATTTATTTATTTATTTAAGATTCATATACCACCCTTCATCACAAGATCTCTGGGTGGCTCACAAACAAAAATACAAGGTAAGAGCACAAATAAACAAATCAGCAAAACAATACCCACCTCCAAACACATTCAAAAGGCTGTAGAATGTTATTCAGCCCAAGGCCTAGTTGAAGAGGAATGTTTTTGCTTGGCGCCTGAAAATATATAAGAAAGGCATCAGGTGAATCTCTACAGTACCTTCCCAGTAGGTGGATTGTTGCCATTTACCAGGAGGGAGATGGGTAGGGCAGTCAACTGTACACTGCGCCAACCCCACCACCATCTTGTCCTTCCTAATAATCACCAGCAACCTAGCTCCCAGGCAATAGTATAATGGCTTTGCTCCACCCACAAGTCACTTCACTGAGCTTTGGAAACCTGGTGTCAGTGGACAGTATCTTTGGGCATCAACGAGATCTGGCTGAGCTCATTCTGCTACTGAAATCTGGAGGATCAGAGAACCAGCACAACCTCACTGTAGCTCAACTTTAGAACACATACCATGATTCCATGGCCAAGCAAATTAATTGCATGCAGAAGGTCCCAGGTTCCACCTCTGGCATCTCCAGGTAGGCCTGGGATTCCATTAAACTGAAAATCTGGGAAAAGCTTGGTGTAAACAATCCTTTTACAGATGGACCAATGGTACATATGTCTAATGATAAGGCATCTTCCTGTGCTCCTACCAAGTTCTATACTCAGAAGACGGCCAGGGATTCATCCCTGACATCAGGCCAATTACCCACACGTAGATCATTCATGTGCAGATAATATGTAGAACAAGACAGAACAACTATTATCATTAGTTATAAACTCACGGGAGATTGATGTATACAGTTGCGACATTTTGAGGCTTTTTGTGGAACAGTAATGAGGACTTGGCATTATTTTGTAGAAAAGTGTTAGAATTACGGAGAGGAGTGGAACCCAGGGGGGAAACACGAAGACGAAAGCTGTGTGCTGTCGCCAGTGGATGCTCTGTCCGTAGCTCAGAACGTTGCCTTGCCCGGAGGAGACAAGATAGAAGGCCTTTATTTCATGAGGCTAAAACATCACAAAATAATAGATATAAATCACAGTGGTGGGTATATGATTTATTCATTTGGGGATCTAAATCTAGAGAGAATAAGCCCAGAGTTATGCATCAAGGAGAGCAAATTGCCTCCTCTCCTTCAGCTCCCCCATCCTCACCTCACTATATAGAAGTTAATTCCCAGGCATCTCTAGTCCCAGTGTTTTATCCAGCTATCAACACACAAAAGGGAGACAATAAAGGTTGTTAAAAAAAGACATCATTTATCCCAGCTTCAGTTCAATGTAATGAAGACGCAGGATCCTTCAATGCAATTCAATCAAATCCATTCAAAAACCACCATATGACCCGCCAGTTCAATCCCTCCAAATTTGATTGCAGAGTGTTTCGATTCAAATCAATTGTTTTCGGTCTTTGCCATTGATTTCAATGAACTTGCATTTTTCAGCAGTCTTCATTTAAACTCAGGGATTTAGACCAAGAGATCTCATGTAACGGGCTTTGAACATGGGTTGCCTGGGTGCAGAGATGACAGATTATACAGTAGTTAAAAAGAAAAGAAAAATGTTATCCAGAGTATTATTATTTTTAAGGCAAGTCTCCCCAGGCTTTACCACTAATATGCTGAACAAAATATGTAGCTTTGGTTTGAAATAACAAAAACACAATGTGCCGACAAACTTATACTACTCACTTTTGCACTGAAACTAGGATAGATGTGACTTCATAGCTTTAGTGTAGCAATTGGGTTCAGCTGAAGACTACACCTGTCCACTCCTTAGGATGAACATCTGGAAGAGATAGCAAGATTATGCCTGATGCCTAAGCCCACAATCCATGCCCACCATTCAAATATGTAGAACGCAACCCTGAGCACTTACAAATGCCTGCCTATAAGTTGTTTTGTGCAAATGGCAACCCTGCAATATGTGGTGCCCCCAATCACGCAGTCACATGCATGTAGAAGTCCATTCAGATCTTCTGCTAAAGAGATTTGATTCTGGACTTATAGACTGCCTCGTGGGTAAGGTCATCCCTCTTCATTTCCTGTAACCTGTAGAGGAAGGGTAATGATGTCATATCTGTTCAGTCACAGAGAGAGGCATGTGGCTTCTATTTTGGGCAGCAGACCTGCAGTATATTTTGTATCAGAGAGTTGAGTTCCACACTCAGCCTCCCCAGCAGAGAATTCCCAGCCCCTTCACAAAACTGCAGTGGTCATGGTTTCTTGAAAAAGGGCTGAATGCAAAAGCAGCCACTTCTGGTTTTGTGAGGTACATTTTCTTTTGTTGGCAAGTCATCATCATTCACCAGAGGACACCATCTTCCATATAATGGATTGCATCAAAGTAAGCCACACTTAGAGTAGATCCTTTAAATCAATGGACTTAAGTGATGACTAACTCAAAGGAACTAATTTCAATGGTTTTACTCTGAGTATGACTTAGTTGCATGCAACTCTATAGCATCACGTTGCCTAAGTAAGCCCATTTCCCTCATGTTCTGTTTTCCATGTCAGTAAAGTCTGTGCTACAAATGCAATTCAGTTGTAACTGTTCACACTATAATGGTGTAATAATGTTGTCACGGCCACCCAGGACGGGTCCCAGCTCACAAGAGACCTCACTCCGTTGCAGTTTATTTACAGGAAAAGTTTATTGAAGATTTCTGCTTCTCGTACAGTTCAGCATCGTGGCCGTACGTCTGTCACGTTAGACCGCTGAAGTCCCCTCTGACTCCTCCCCTCTTCCACACCAACTTAATAGCCTGGCTCTAGACCACCTCTTCCTCTCCTTTCTTTTCCGCAGGGTCTTCCTGCCCCCCTGGGTTCCCTCTCTCCGTGACTCGCCTGAGGCTGAATCCTCTGCCGCCTCTTCCCCCCTCCTTCTGGCTTTAGGGCCGGGCTCCTCCCCTGAGCTCTCTCCACTTCCGCGCGCCTCTACGTTTGAACTTGGCGCGCGTACGTTGCTGCTGACCTTTCTTTCGACCGCTACACCACCCCTTGTTCTGCTCTCCACCCTTTCCGGCTGAACACCTTGCTCCAACCCCCTTTCTCTGTTCTCTCCTAATCCTGCTCCCTCCGAGAGGCTGACGACTCCACCCCCTTTACTCCGTTCCGGCTGAGACGCCTCTTGCTGCGTCTGTCTTCCACTGGGCTCCTCTCCGCTTCTCCCTTCTCCTCCCTTTTGCTTGATTAAGGTAACCCCCTTTTGAGAATCCTCTGACTCGCTGCTCAGACTCGTGGATTCCCTCAGAATTCCGTCATCTTCTTCCTCATCCTTCTGCCCCTCCTCCCACTCGCTCTCCGTCTCCTCTGTCATCTCCTCCTCTCTCCCAGAAACCCTGACATCCATCCCCCCCTCGAAGCCCCCCCTTCCCCCCTCCCGCTCGCCGGGTGCAGGTTGAGGAAAACGTGGTTCTTCCGGGGTCGGTTCAGGATACAAGTTGTCCACTTCAACGTTCTCCTCTGTCATCTCCGTATATGTGTGTTCGAACTCGGGTTCCCCACCCACAGACCTCACAGTCTCTTCCTCCATCACTGCTTCTCCTGGCGCTGCCTGCCAAGGACCTACCATCCATCTCTGACTCCATGCCTCCCTTGGCTGATCCACCCACCAACAAGGGCCTGTCTCCTCCCCCCCCCAGTCTCGGATCCCTGGTCGGGCCTGTTTCGGGCGTATGGCCCTCGGGTGAGGAGAAACCCTCGAACGTGCTGTCTGACAAAGTGGGCGTGAAAAGCCAATCATCAAAATACTCCTCGGGCATGGGCTTGTGCGGAAAAAGTGCATGGAACTCCTCCTTCAACAGGGGTTCGTCCAACGCGTAACCCGGCACCCAGCTATTGGCAGAGGCCGGAGTGCCTTCCCTGGCTAGAAAATATTCAACTCCCTCCTCCCCCCATCTCGAGTCCAGTATCTCTGTGACCTCGTTAAGAGGTTCTGGTCTTGGCGAATCCCCCCCCTCAGGCGCCCTCCTACGTGGCTCTGGGAGTGCTCCTGACTCTTGAAACCTGTGTGGGGTTTTGTAGGGAGTGAGCACCGACCTATGAAAGACCGGGTGCACCCTGGAACCCTCCGGAAGGGCTAGACGAAAAGCCACCGGATTGATCTTAGCCTCAACTTGATATGGCCCTAGCTGCCTGTGTCCTAACTTCTTCTTGGCCAATGACCTGGCCGGCATCGCGTGGGCTGCTAACCACACCCAGTCCCCAATCTGGATGTCCTCTCCCGCCCTCCTGTGCTTATCGGCCTGCACCTTATACGCCTGTTTTGCCAGCTCCAAATGTCTCCGCAGCTCCTCGTGCACCTCTTGCAACTCCGCTGCAAACTGGTCGGCATCTTGAGGCCCCCCCCCTCCTGGTGCCGCAAATCTCGGGAAGGTTCTGGGATGACGGCCATTGTTCGCGAAGAAAGGCGTCACCCCGGTGGATGCGTGTTTCGAGTTGTTGTAGGCGAATTCAGCCATCGGCAGATAGTCCACCCACGCCGCAGGTCGCTGGTTGGCGTAGCACCGCAGGTACTGCTGCATGATCGCGTTGACCCTCTCCGCTTGACCGTTGGTTTGTGGATGTCTCGCCGATGTCAGGTTGATTTTGACGTGCAAGATGCCCAGAAGCTTTCGCCAGAAAGTGGAAACAAACTGGCGCCCCCTGTCGGACAAGACGGACTGCGGAAGTCCATGCACTCTGAAGACGTGATCGATGAAGAGCTTTGCGGTCTGTTCTGCCGTCGCCACCTTGGCACAAGGGATGAAATGCGCCATCTTGGTGAACAAGTCCACCACCACTAACACCGCCGTCTTACCTCTGGAGCTGGGCAGGTCCGTAACAAAGTCCAACGCTACCCTCTCCCACGGTTGCTGCGGTGTCTCCAGCGGTTCTAGCAATCCCGCCTGCTTCTGGTGCACTGGTTTGGACCTCTGGCAGATATCACACCTGGCGACGTAGTCCGCCACCTCTCCTCTCATCTGGGGCCACCAAAAGTCTCTAGCCACCAACTCCATCGTCTTCTCTTTGCCGAAATGGCCTGCACTAGGGGCGTCATGCAATTGTTGCAGAACCTTGGCTCGAAGATCGTCGGTGGGCACGTAAAGGGCACCCTTACGAGTCAAAAGTCCATCTTGCAATTGGAACTCATCGTTGTCTCGCGACCCTCCGCGTAGCTCCTCCATCTTGGACTGTGCAAACTGATCCCTTTGCAACGCGCGTCGCACCGCGTCCAGGTCGACTGCGATGGTAGCGCACGTCCACGCCTGCGGTGCGAAAATGTGCTTTGCTGCGATTGGAGCTGCTTCCTCCAAGTATTGCGGCTTTCGGGACAGCGCGTCTGCAATAACATTGGAGTCTCCTGGGATGTATTCTATTTTGAAGTCGAAATCCGCAAAGAACTCCGCCCAGCGCATGTGTCGCTGGGTCTGTAACTTAGCCGTCCGCCAATACTCTAAGTTCTTGTGATCCGTGCGGACTTGCACCGTGTGCTTGGCTCCTATTAAGAAGTGTCGCCACGCTTTGAAAGCTGCATGAATGGCCAACAACTCCCTGTCCCATATGGTATAATTGCGCTCCGTCTTGCTGAGCTTCCGGGAGTAGAACGCACCCGGTCTCCAGTTGCCTTGTGAATCCTCTTGCAAAAGAACGGCCCCAACCGCTCTGTCTGACGCATCGGTCTCTACCCGCATGGGTCTGCCGGGATTCACGTGGAGCAGCTGCTCTTCGGAGGCGAAAAGACCTTTAAGCGTCCGGAAGGACCGCTCCGCTTGTTCGGTCCAGACGAACTTCTTCTTCTTGGAACTGAGGGTGTCAGTGATAGCCGCCGTCGCGTTCGCAAAACCTTTAATAAACTTGCGGTAAAAATTGGCAAAGCCGATGAACCTCTGGACCTCTTTCCGATTTCGAGGGCTCTTCCAGTCCAACAGCGCTTGAACCTTAGCCCTGTCCATGGCCAGTCCCTCGTCGGACAACTTGTAGCCAAGGAAATCAACCTCTCTGACATCAAACTGGCATTTTTCCAACTTGGCGTACAGCCTGTGGTCCTTCAGCCTCTGCAGGACCTCCCTCACGTCCTTATCGTGATCCTCCGGCGATTCCGAGAAAATCAGGATATCGTCGAGAAAGCAGACACACTTCTTGTAGAGGAGACCTGCTAGCACGTGGTGCATAAATGCTTGAAAAACGTGGCTGCCATTTTGGAGACCGAAAGGCATGACTCTGTATTCGTATGTGCCCAGAGGGGTGAACATGGCGGTCTTCCACTCATCTCCTTTCCGGATGCGGATGAGATTGTAAGCTCCACGTAGGTCCAGCTTGGTGAAAATCTTGCCCCTCCTGACGGTCGCTAAAAGGTCGTCAATCTTGGGCATGGGGAAAGCTTTGGGCTTAGTCAAGCTGTTTATGAACCTGTAATCCACTATAAGCCTTTTTTGGGGCGTGTTTTTCTTCTTCACAAAGAACACAGGGCTGCCACCCGCTGCTTTAGATTCCTGGATGAAACCTCGCTTGAGGTTATGGTCTATGAACTCCCGAAGCTCTTGCATCTCGTCTTCCGACATGGAGTACAGCTTGGCAGCAGGCAGTTGCGCCCCTGGCACTAAATCAATCGCGCAGTCGTAAGGTCTGTGAGGCGGCAACTTGTCAGCTTCCTTCTCACAGAAAACCTCCAAGAAGTCCTGGTACTTGTGAGGCACTGTTTGCACCATACCCAGATGCAACTGCTGCTCGGCTTCTCCTCCTTGATCGGTCTGAAAGCAATGCTGAGCACAATACGATGAACAAAAGGTGATCTGCCGCTGGTACCACGCAACCGCGGGACTGTGCCTCTCCAGCCAACTCATGCCTAACACGATGGGTGTGTCCGATAAGTGGGTGACATTGAAACTAATAAGTTCTCGATGGTTGCCAATCTGCATCATCATGGGAGGGGTTTGCTGCACCACTTGCCCCCCCAGCAACTTCCTGCCGTCTACCGTGACCACGTTTAGAGGCGTCGTTGCAGGCAGGAGCGCCATGTTGTGCTGCTTAACGAACTGCAGTCCCACGAAGTCGGCGTTGCTTCCCGAATCGATCGTTATTGGAACCTCGAGGAGTCTCCCATCAGGCAACTGGAGTGTTGCTGTGAGCAGAACTGCCGGTCTGGGAGGCAAAGGGTCCACGCTCTGCAGTGATGCTGGGGGCTTGTCTACAGATCCGCCTGGCTGAGCCCCAGTAGCTCTGCTTCCAGCCAGGCACTGTCGTTTCCCTGAAGCTGCTCCCCTGGTTGCACCTCTGCTGTTACAGTTGCCAGTGCTGCAGTGTGCTTCTGGAGCCTCTGGGGGCACTCTTTCGCCATATGGTGCGCACTGTCACAGATGTAACACTTCCTGGTTCCTCTAGGAGGCTTCGCTTTGGCTGCACCAGGGACAGGGCTCTGGGATGGCTTCTGAGCCCTAGCACCACCAATCTCCATTGGCTCCTCGCTGTCCTTCCCCATTGGCGAGGGGTGCGCACGGCTGAAATCCCTGTGCACAAAAGGGAGAGTCCTCGCTTGCGCACGCGCTTGGGGCCCGTCCTCCTCGTGCCACGGACGTCCCTCATGTCGAATTCCAATAGCTAAAGCCCGTTGCACCACGTCTTCTAGGGTCTGGGGTCTGTCCCCCCTAGCGATCTCATCCTTGATGGGGGGGCTCAATCCCTCCCAAAAAAGATCTCTGACCGGCTTACTGTCCTTTGGCCAATCTAAGGCGGTGAGCAATGCAAAAAATTTAGAGTGGTATTGGCGCACAGTCGCTTTCCCCTGCCTCAGCCCGTGCATTTGACGGCGCGCAATGTCCACATCCACAGAGGATTGAAAACAAGAATCCATCGCTTTGATGAACGCAGTTGAATTGCGACGGGCCGGTCCATCTTCGCGCCACAGATTGCGTAGCCAAGCCCTGGCCTCCCCATGCAGGTGCGAAACAATGAACCCCACTTTCTCCTCCTCATCTTTAAAATCGTGACGGAGTAAATGCAGTGCATATACGACGTCCGCTCTGAAATTGGGATAGTCTTGCAAGTTGCCATTAAAATGCGGAACCAGGGCACCCCCCCTCCGTCCAAGCGCAATGCCCTCCGCTCTGGAACCTGGGGCCCCCGCCCTGTCCGCGTGTTCCCACCTTGCCTGCAAATCCTGGCACGTCTTCTCCAAGTCGTCATTCTTCTTCTGCGAAGCAATGACTGCCGATGTGAGAGCGGTAACCTGATCCCGCAGTGCAACCAGCTGCTCCTCAGCGCTCATGGCTGCTCCCGTTCGTGAGCTTCGCAAAAAAAATTTTTTGCTTTCTGAGAGGGGACTTACTGTCACGGCCACCCAGGACGGGTCCCAGCTCACAAGAGACCTCACTCCGTTGCAGTTTATTTACAGGAAAAGTTTATTGAAGATTTCTGCTTCTCGTACAGTTCAGCATCGTGGCCGTACGTCTGTCACGTTAGACCGCTGAAGTCCCCTCTGACTCCTCCCCTCTTCCACACCAACTTAATAGCCTGGCTCTAGACCACCTCTTCCTCTCCTTTCTTTTCCGCAGGGTCTTCCTGCCCCCCTGGGTTCCCTCTCTCCGTGACTCGCCTGAGGCTGAATCCTCTGCCGCCTCTTCCCCCCTCCTTCTGGCTTTAGGGCCGGGCTCCTCCCCTGAGCTCTCTCCACTTCCGCGCGCCTCTACGTTTGAACTTGGCGCGCGTACGTTGCTGCTGACCTTTCTTTCGACCGCTACACCACCCCTTGTTCTGCTCTCCACCCTTTCCGGCTGAACACCTTGCTCCAACCCCCTTTCTCTGTTCTCTCCTAATCCTGCTCCCTCCGAGAGGCTGACGACTCCACCCCCTTTACTCCGTTCCGGCTGAGACGCCTCTTGCTGCGTCTGTCTTCCACTGGGCTCCTCTCCGCTTCTCCCTTCTCCTCCCTTTTGCTTGATTAAGGTAACCCCCTTTTGAGAATCCTCTGACTCGCTGCTCAGACTCGTGGATTCCCTCAGAATTCCGTCATCTTCTTCCTCATCCTTCTGCCCCTCCTCCCACTCGCTCTCCGTCTCCTCTGTCATCTCCTCCTCTCTCCCAGAAACCCTGACAAATGTATTCATGGAGCACATGATGTAGGCAATGTGGTCCTCAGGCAGAGTTGGGTGCCCTCTGACATAACATAACAAGCATTCCAGAAATGTTGCCCAGACCCTTGTTATAAAACAATGACTTTTCAATGACCTATCACATGCCTTCTTTTGCTTTTGTACAACAGGCAGCCGATAACAGATTTGTCAGCAAAATTGCTTTGCTATCAAATACTAAAAACCAACTTGCAAGGTGACATTTAGGTGGAATTCAATTCAGTCCTTGCTGTTTCCCGTTCTCTTTGTTTTATGTATGATATCTTTTTCTCTTTGATTCTCATTCTAAGGTCAGCAGAGCGGAGGCGGTAGAGGCGTTATTAAAAGAGAAAGTCTTATTTGATTTGGAGTAGACTCTTGGGTGATGGAGAGGATTTCTCACTCTGCGGCGAGTATACCAATATCTTTTAAGGCGTGCTGAAAAACTGTTCATCTTGCGGAGATTGGGCCAACTTAAGCTACAGATTTGTCCTCGGGATATGGTGAAACATAACTTCAGGTCACTCTGAGACTTTCATATTAGGCCCAGTTGACATACAGACAAGTACTGAGGACTGACCATAAGAACATAGGAATTGCATTGCCTGATCAATCTCATCTGGCACTCTTTCCAGTGGTGGCTAGCTCCCAAGCAGGATGCAATACAAATACAAATTGTTGTTGTTGTTGTTGTTTAATAAACTTGTACCCCAACCTTCCTCACAAAGGAGCCTCCCGCTTTTATTTATCCTCTGAACCAACATAAAATCGTTTCATTCTTAGACTTAATAGCTTTTAGCTGAATTCACCTTTCCTCCACAATTCCTTATAGGGCAAAGTGTCATGGTTTTGCTCTGGTGGGTGGAAGAGCAGGGATTTGTCTCTTGTTTTTCCTTACCTGTCAATAATTAAGAGATATCTGAGTGGTGTGTATTCTTTTTTGTACATTGTTCAAAAATATTTTAGCTTCAGATGCTTATTTGTGTTCTCTGATAGGTGAACTATGGCATTCTGAAGAACTCTGGGGTGGTGGTGGGGTTTTTTTGTTAAAGTAGAGCAGGATTTTTAAAAACTGAAATGATGCTTTTAACTTAAAAAAAAAAACCCCCACACTGCTGTGCTTAACAAAAACCAATCCAGAACTCTTCGGTGCTCTGCAGGTAACCATTGGGGCATCCTCGCTTCTTGCAAAGCCCATGGATCTTGTGAAGCAGAGAGATATACAAAAAAATACAGCTATTCTCTACAGAAAAACAGGGAGACAAAGCAATCTGTAGCTT
This sequence comes from Podarcis melisellensis, assembly GCF_964234715.1. Taxonomy (NCBI): domain Eukaryota; kingdom Metazoa; phylum Chordata; class Lepidosauria; order Squamata; family Lacertidae; genus Podarcis; species Podarcis melisellensis. Next base: position 37,374,001 of record NC_138537.1, read on the forward strand.
TGTGGGGCTCTGATCTGATTTAGGGAGGCTTTATTGACATTATGCTTTCACTTGGCACAGGGCCAGAGGAATCCACCCCCCTCCAAGTCACTCTGAATCACCTCAGCCCAAAGACAGAGCTGATACATACCCCCTAAGAATGCACACTAACAGTTTTCAGTGAAATAAGTTTGGGGGGTTAACTTCATTCTATATGTAAATGTAAATGTTTACGACAAACAAACGCAGAAGTAAATACTGCTTTCATCATTTAGATGTATTGCAGTTAAGCAGAGAAAGGGGAGGAGGAAATGAAAGTCTCCTTTATGTAGTTATGACTAAGAGTCAAGATTTCCTGTAGCCTTGGCATGGGAATTCTGGCAGGATATTGGTCCACTGGCAGAACACCAAAGTTAGTTCACACACCCTCCAACGTTTCTCCAATGAAAATAGGGATGTCCTATTCAACAAAAACAATAGTTATACCCTGTCCACCTGACTGGATTGTCCCAGCCACTCTAGGCAGTTCCCAACATATATAAAAACATAATGAAACATTAAACATGAAACATTAAAAAAAAAATCCTGATACAGGTTTGCCCTCAGATGGCTCGGGGTTTTGATAACTCCATACACCCCAACACTTCTCTGATGAAAATAGTGGCATCCTACCATACCCTCTGGGACACAGGTGGTGCTGTGGTCTAAACCACAGAGCCTAGGGCTTGCCGATCAGAAGGTTGGCGGTTCGAATCTCTGTGACGGGGTGAGCTCCCGTTGCTCGGTCCCTGCTCCTGCCAACCTAGCAATTCGAAAGCATGTTGTGCAAGTAGATAGATAGGTACCACTCCAGTGGGAAGGTAAACGGCGTTTCCGTGTGCTGCTCTGGTTCACCAGAAGCGGATTTAGTCATGCTGGCCACATGACCCGGAAGCTGTCTGCGGACAAACGCCGGCTCCCTCGGCCTACAGAGCAAGATGAGCAAGCAACCCCAGAGTCGTCCGTGACTGGACCTAATGGTCAGGGGTACCTTTACCTTTACCATACCCTCCAACATTTCTTCAATGAAAACAGGGACATTCTAAGGAAAAGCGGGACATTTTGGAATCAAGTCAGAAACTGGGATGGCTTCTGTAAATCTGGGACCATCCCTGGAAAATAGGGACACTTGGAGGGTCTGAATTTAGATCCTACCTATTCCTAGGCAGTCAACAATCCTAAAGGTCTGGATCAGGCTTCCTCAGCCTCGGCCCTCAAGATGTTTTTGGCCTACAACTCCCATGATCCCTAGCTAGCAGGACCAGTGGTCAGAGATGATGGGAATTGTAGTCTCAAAACATCTGGAGGGCCGAGGTTGAGGAAGCCTGGTTTGGATGATGTCAGAAACTTGTGGACTACTGTGGAGGATTCTTCTGGACAATCCTAGACACTTGTGAAAGTTCCTCATTGTTTTTCTTGATATGTTTGACTTAGTGTATTAAGAATTGAGTATCAGAACATCTACAGCTTTGCAGGTATGAAAGTGGTTTGGTTAACACTACTCAGCATATAGTAAAGCAAAATTTATATTTTTGGGTCCATTGTGGAGCCTGATATAATTTCACATGGAATACAAAGAAAATTCTGTGCCTTAAATCAAACTACCCAGCATATAGCCAAGTGAAATTAGTCTTCTGGGTCCGGTAGAAGTCAAAGAAAATGTTGCCCCATTGATTGGAGTGGCATGGAGCCACAGTGACCAAACAACTCTAGAAATAATGAAACCTGTGTGGAACAGATAGTATTGGACAGAGGCAAGCCTGTGTTTTATCTCATTGAAGTATAAGAATCTGTAAAAGGCACCTTGCAATTGGAGGATGGTAGAAATAATGTGTTCTTGCTATGCACAAGCCATAACTCACTGCCAGTTATCTTAATTAAAAATATTAATGTTGGGGAAATGTTGCTACTAAGCCCAACATAGCATTTCTCTCTCTTTAAAATTGCTTTGTAATTGCCACAATTTCTCTGTCTTAGACAGTATCATTCCCCAGTGACCCTGCGCCCCTCCTCCAACCATCCCTATTCCTTCTATGCCTTCACAGTACAAAATCCTTTATTACTTTACAGGCAGAACCACAAGGTGTTATCACTTAATTAGAAACAAGGGCCTGTGAAGAAATGGCAAAGGAAGCAAAACTAGGGAGACTTATGCCGATCAGGAGTCATTCTCGCAGACAGCTGGACATGACAATACACCAAAATGTATGGCAAATTCAATATTCTGGTTAATCTTTGCTCTTTTGAGGAGGTCCATTGGCCCCTCACTGGTTGAAAGGCTCTATAATGAGGTCCTTTGGGTTCTATCAATAAACTCAGTGGTACAAGATAGCTATTAAATATGAAAACCGCAGTAGTATGAGATGATATAACGTTTATGGAACCAGAAACATCCAGGCTAAAGATGTAGCTGATAATTCTGAATCAAAACGTGAAATTCATCCACATTCCTAACACAGCCCATCTCTAGTCCTTCCATGAGGTTGCATCCCATCAGTTTCTAACCTCCTTGTTTTTGTCTTTTATTCCCCTGGCCCCTTGGCCTTCAACCACTGTGCTTCCCAACCTCTTTCTCCCTTAGCCATTGTGAAGCTAGAAATCTTCAGTGTTCTCTCACTACAGAGAAAGAGTCTCTGTGGCCCTCCAGATGTTGTGGGACTTCAAATCCCATCATCCCCAGCTAGGGATGTTCAGAAGACACCACTTTCCATTCTGATCTGTATTTGTCACATGCAGTGCTGTTTCCATTCCACTGCAGTCCGTCTTCTGACAAAAACCATGTTATCATTGCTGTCCATTGTGTTGGAATTTTACTTAATTAAATACGTAATTAAATATGTTATTATTACATTATTCCACACCATTCATTCAGTGCAAGGGAAGTACAATGCAAATAAGAATGAAAACAACAATAACAATGAATACCCATTTTAACCACTGGATTAATTTCTGTTCCAGACATGGGACAAAAAAGTGACTGGCAACCATGCCCCCCTTTCCATTCAAGTTCTATGACATCCCTATCCCCAGCCAGGATATGATGTGAGTTGTACTCGAGCAACACATGGAAGGCCACAAGTTCCCCTTTCCTTTGGTGGAATTCTAAAGACTACATTTCACAACACCCTCTGCCTCTTGACTGTAACACAGAAAAAGAAAGAAGAAAATTCATGTGGAGACTGAGACTGTAATCTAAGATCAGGGATTCAGTTACACTGGTAAAGAAAAATTGCTTAACATGTGTTGTTTATGCATTCTAACACTGTGACACCAGATGGCGCTGTGGAGTTCCGGTTTCGCTAACCCGATTTCTCATACAAAGTTTGTAATGTGTTTAACTGAAACACTTATTTGATGTGTCGAGATCCAGCCCAGGTCTTTGAGCCCTGCTGGTGCATCAGAGAGGTTTCTGGCTGATAATGTTCTGATTTTGGCTTACGTTGCACAAACTGACTGCACTGAGTAAAGCATGGAACAAGAGAGCCTGAGCTGACTACTGCAGAATCCTGCTTAAGGATTTGAACTGTTGCCATTACATTTTAAAGCCTGTTCTTATGTGGTACCTGGAGCCTAGCCCAATCATGGTTTTTCATAGCTTTCAGAGGGAAGAATTTAATGTTGCACTCTGTTAAAGTTCCATAGCAGTGAACTGGTTGCGCTAGCAGAATGGCTTGCAAACAAGAGAAGGGCATGAAACCAGCATGGTCCCCATGGCTGGTTGTACAACAGGTTGCTGTAGCCCTGATACTTCCTGTTCTATAACCTGCTGCACAACCAGTTTCTGCCTGTTGTGCTGGATTTCATATTGCACAACTATTATTCTCACCCATGTGCTAGTGCAACAGCCCTTCTGCTGGTGGTCAGAGATTGTTGAATGCAGGCCAGAATGTTCATTTGAAAAAAAATTCATGAAATCACAGCTCTTCAGACAATAGCAGAGGGAAGGGTCAAGCCCCTATTTTAGCCCCTATTGCGTATGAGATTAAAAACAACTACACTGCAGTTAGCCCAGTGGAGAGAGGCTATACAGTGGGTGCTTGCTTATACTATGATGAGTAAATCAGAAGTTTTGTGCAGTGGGTTAGAGAGACAAGAGTGAGTGAATAAATCTCTCTCCCTCTCCAAAGTCATGCGAGCGACTTATTTCAGAATCAAGCTGGGCTTCCAAAATGAATATTATTTGTCTTTTCAAAGACTGAAGATACTGCGAAAACAAAGGGGGCGAACTAGATAAGAAAGAGCTTGTCTATACAGTATTCTGTAGCACACACAACAAAGGAAACTCCAGATCGCTTGTTTGTTTTAACTTTGCTCTTGAAATTTGTTTTTATCTATATTCTTCAGAATCTGCCCTCAAACTCTACAGCAGATTTCAAACATTCTCAGCGATCGCAGTTATCGACTTGTGTCATGAACATCCAAGCCGTGGAGTAGAAGATGAAGATGCATTACTTTTAAATATGTGGCAGCATTATAACAAGAGAGTTAAGAGGCACCAGCTGCATTTTCTGGGCTTTTCTTCCTTGGCCAAGAAAAGTCTTCAGCGCTCCCTCTCTCCCTCACACTTGCATCGCTTCTTTCTCTCTCTCTTAAAATCCACTATCTGGACAATGCTTTCCTGCATGAATGTTAGGGTAAATGCAGTTCAGGCAGAGAGTATTGGATATAAATCTGGTAGCCATAAAATGGTGATGTTGTCTTTCCATTTCTGTATCTTATGTGCCATAGGGGCAACAGCTTCTAATATCTTTGTGTAAAGACAGCATTAGCTTCTTCCTATTCTTTGTTGCTGCTTTTAATTCTAAAATAAATAAAAACCCATTTTTTAAAAACCTAGCAAATGGTTTGAAGACACATGATAGTTTCTGATGCTGAACTGGAGCAGGTTTGGCTCTGTAAATTGTTCAGGCTTAGCTCTGCCATTAGGCTGAGTGAGGCAACTACCTCAGCAGGAAGATGTTGCTAGCAGCAGCAGCCTCTGGCTAGTCTTCTTGAGGGCCCCCACCCCAACCTTCTCATCTATGCTGCCACACAACATCTCCTAAGCCCCGAAATCTAGCCTGCTGCCTCAGGCTGTGTATACATCGTAAAGCACATGTCTTCCACTAAATAATCCTTGGAAACAGTGGAGGTTGCTCCATTAGGGCAAATGGGGTGATGCCCCACAGGCTCCAGTCCTCCCTCAGCCAGCCACCACCTGCCTGCCTTCTTATGTACAACCAGTAGAAGATGGGATAGAATTAGTGGGCACTGCCTGTCATTGGCTCCACCTCCACCTACTCTTGTTTCTCTGCCTTCTTCCCTACCAGTTTCAGCGGGCACCAAGCCACCACTTCTGAGAGCTGTAGTTAACCCCCCACAGAGATATGATTCCCAGCGCCATTAAAAACGGCTCTTCCCAGCATTCTTTTGGGGAGGTCATGTGCTTTAAGTGTATGGTATGTATTCGTGCTTTTAGATGTGCTGTAAGCCACCCAGAGTGGCTGGGGAAACCAGCCAGATGGGCAGGGTATAAATAATAAAAATATAATTACTAATACTACTACTACTAGTCAGCCTCATATGTGCTAGAGGAGGCTATTCCATCACCAGTAAGATTCAGCTGCTAGGGCACTTTGCTTCTGGGTGTGAAATGGGATAGGTTTGATCTTGAAAGTGACCTGGCAATCACATGCCAACTGTTTCAGCTCACAAACTGTGAGGGGAGCAGGCATTTACTCATGTGTGTAAAGTGACAGAAGGTAAAAGGTTCAAACCTTCTACCTGTTGTGAAGTGTGTTATCCACCAATATAAATGCAAACCATTAACAACCCGTAAAATGCTACTTTTTGGTAATAATGATGATGATGATGACATCTGAGGACAGGAGGAGGCTATTAAAACCTTTGCATCTGCCATCCAGAGCTAAAGTTCTGAGAGACATCCACCATGGCAGGCTGAGTGAGGAAGCCCTGTCCTCTGAGGGACTAACATCTGGCTGGTATGGCTGCCATTTCCTCTGAGATCTGCCGAGGTCCTGAGATTCAGAAACAGAACAGCAGTTGAGATATCTGAAGGGAAAACCATAGTAACTCCTGTCTATTTAGTTATATGTTAAATATATTATGAGCTGGCTTTGGTTAACAGGTGGGGTATAAACAGTCCAATTAAACAAATAATTTTAGAGCACTCAGAGGCTCCAAATCTCTAAACGACAATTGTTTTCAAGAGAGTTGAAGACAGTGTAACGGAAACATCATTTCCTATAGTGCACACCATCCTTCATTTTTATTTTATCCCACTCTCAGCACTGGTTAAAAAACAAATATTAGAAGAACACATTAAAGCTGGGCATGTGTATCGCCCTCTCTAAGCTGTCTACCTCATTCAGATATAGAAAAAGATTCTCAATTATCTCCTAACCATTAGCTCCCACCAAGGGAACCTTAATCTGGACCATTAATCTCCAATCTGCCTATTAAAAGAAGATAAAGATTCATACCATGGCAATTAGTATACAGTGAACAAGTATCTAGTAAACATGTACCTATACTGAATAATTAAAATGCCTGAAAGTCATTAAAGGACTGTGCACATACATGCCAAATGCATGTTCAGTCTACATGCATAAAGAGGATCACAGCTGTTATCCTATCCCTGTTTACACACATTTGGTACAAATGTGCATCTACTAGCTACACCTAATTTGTTCTTCCTCACAACTGGGAAACTTGATTGGCTGTGTGTTCTTGATTTTGTCGAAGAGTCCTACCTGCAAGTGTATTTGCTGAACATTCTACGTACAACGTCTAACACACTATTGACTAGCAAAGCATCTTATCAATTGAATCAGAATTTCACGTTCTCCCTTTTCTTTCCTGCACTGGTTCTCAGCTATCTGTACTAGCTCTGTGACCTCAAGCATGAAAGGATAGCCAGTCAAGGAAATTCATCAGCCTGGATAATACCAGCTTCTTGTGTTCTAAGGAAGTAGCATGCTGCCTTCAGCAGTGTGCTCTGATTGGCAAAAAAATAAAGAAATAACTGATACCAGAAACTAATCTCTGTTATTGCATGCCATGTGCTGGCAAAAAAAGCTCCTGTTCACTGGTGATGCAAGTTAATTACCACACTGCCATCAGACATTATGTGCTTCCTGTCAAGCTCTTATGACAGGTCTTGGTATCTTGAGTCCTCATTTCAGTTGGTAGTGAATGGCAGTGCATTGCTGTGTGATACTCCTGTCATGTCATCCTGTGATGAGTCTGTAATGAACTTGGGTTAGTGCTGATCCCTGTGAATGATGCCAATAAAAGTTACTTTATTCAAAGTACCTTTTGTTAGTGTTGCACATTAGGTATTCTAGAGAGAGATGCCAGCAGTCCTGAAATGAATACTCTCCATAGGAGGCCTGTATTCCGGAATGCTAATCAGTCAACGGTGTGTACACAGCATATGCTTCAGGGCACTAGCTAAGTATTGTTGTGCACTGTAGCCTTGAACAAAGCATGTGAATGCACCTTATAATTGTATTAAAATACGCAATCACATAGTAATATTTATGGCAAAGTGTCTCTGGTGACTCCAACCAGTGTTGTTTTTCTCTGTTACTACATCCTAGTTGATGATGGTTGGAATGTCATCTCCCAGTTCCCCAAATCGGGGGTGCTGAATTACTGTATTATGCAAATGGTTTGCTAGTTAGGCACACCAAGCACATTAATGTGGGCCTTGCTTTGAGTTTGCTCCTGCTATGTACCACAAGGAGATGTGGGGTGATTCCTGGTCATCTGCTCATGCCAGTCACAAGTGGTCTTTCTCATCTGCTTCGCTTGTCTTTCTGTGCTGAACCCAAGGCTACAGAGGAGTGTGCTGTGATGAGGTGAATACTGATACTACTGAGCCCTTGCTTCCGTTGCTTTAGCAGTGCATGGCTGTGAACCTCCTTCTCAATAATGTGAAAGTAGAAATTCTGAGAACGAGTTGGGATTCCTTGTTTTTCTTATGACTCTTGGGCCTCTGTTAGTTGTACACCAAAACCAAAGTACCCTCTTTCAGCCTGTGAAATTTTACACTGGCTAGAAGGAAGTGGAATGGCTTCATTATTGGCAGAAGTAATTTAGGCTGCCTCCCAACACATACTTCAGAAGAAACATAAGAGAACCTTGCTGGATGAGGGCAATGACCCATATAGTCCTGTTCTCACTGTGGCCAACCAAATTCTTGTGGGAAACCTCATTGAGAATAAGTCACATTAGGGGAGGTCCAGGCTATTTAGCCACGCTTCTGTTCCATTTCAATCAACACAATAAATGACTCATGACAATAAATTAGACAATAAATTACCATACTTTTCAGTGTATAAGATGCCCCTATGTTTAAGACGCCCCTATTTTTTTGGGAAATGGGGGAAGATGGCTCAGAGTTGTAAAGCTTTTTTGCAGAGGATTGCCCAGAGTTTTGAGCTGGGGGGGGGCGTTATGCCGAAAATTGCTCACCTACACACAGCACAAACTCCACCTCTCAGCTGTCCCCTTGCCGGCAGAAGCTACCAATTGCCCACTCAATTGCTGCAGTGTCAGCCAATCAACACCAGCCCAGAACAAAGCAACCAATAACACACCCAGTACCCGCTGACAGCTGTGCTAGCGATGATTCAAATGTCCACCCTATGCACTATCCATGTATAAGACGACACCCCCCCCACACACACACTTTTTAGCATAATTTTTAAAGAAAAATACCTAGTCTTATACACGGAAAAGTATCGTAACTAATACTAGCAGCAGAGCTTGATGGATTTTATGTCAGCACTACGGCCTACCACCAGTGGGGATACTGATGTTATGGCTTTCACCCACCATTTTGGCAAGTGCACTGGGTACTCTACCACTTGTGGAGCTCCCTGAACAGCAGAGGATGGCAGAGCTAGACAGGACTGGGCACAGGGACATCTCCATTATACCCAAACCCCTTCCAGAATTGCAGATCGGGGTACAGGGTGATGGATTGCTCTGTAAGTTAATTGACTTTTTTCATATATTAACAAGAATTAGAATAGACTGTATACATCCCCACAATGCCTACTACTCTCTGCCCCTATTATCGGTAAGAAAATAAAGGGGACAGATGGAGAAATAAAGGGGATAAATCTAAAAAACAGAATTGCTATTCTCTATAAACACTTAAGAAAGCTTGCCATATTGAATCATATTTATTTTTCCAGTCCCATCTTTTCTATACTATTTGTTGCTTGACAGCTAGATTTAATAACTCCAAAATACTTTGATTTGTTTCTGATATTGATTTGTTGTCCAGGCATAAAAGGCTATATTTTAAAAGTGTTTAAGAAATATTTGTTGTTTCATTATCGGTTAACTGTTGGTATTTTCCATTCCACCTTTAGTTGCAGGCATGGGATTGTTATGTGTCACATGTCTGTTTACATTCCAGCACAGTTTGCTGGCATAAGCGGAACTTCTGCTGTATTACTTTTGCTTTGACGCTCTCCCCGAGGAGACGGCAGGGAGAGACGACATGTTTCTTTGTCTTGATTTATGTTTAATAAACCCGTAGTCCATAGTATGTATTCACAAGCCTCAGTCTCTTCTGTTCATGTGTATGTTTCGCATTGTATAAGAACAAAAGTTGGCAATTCATATGTATACAGTGAAAGGAACTTGTGAAAAATGGAAGATCTATCTGTATTTTATTTGATAATCTGAGCTGCTAAATGGTTTTATTTTTCTTATGATAGAAAAGGAAAAAAAATGCTGCATTTTCAGTATTGTATTGTTATGCTTTAATAATGCATCTTGGCTTTTGTTTAGTGAGACACCCAATTGCAATACATCACCATCATAAGAATCTTCTGAATTCACAAGCTTCTCACAAATTGGAACTTGGATATTTACTGGATATTAAATATTCAAATAAAATTCTCAAAATTAAATCAGCAGCATAGGAGTGGTGCAGCTCATTATTCTTTTATTCTGCAGCCTCTGCCAATAAGGAAACTGATGATGAGTTTCCACGTCAGATGCATTTTGGAGGGGAGACAGAAAAGCTGAAATCAGAACATTAGTAAAGAAGAATTCATGTAGTGGCAAGAGTGTTGGACAAGGAGACCTGGGAGACCAACGTTCCCTTTCTCTACTCTGCCCATGAAGCTCACTGGATTATCTTGACCCAATCACAGAAGGCAACCTGACCTACCTCACAGGGATGCTGTGATGATAAAATGGGGAAAGGGAAAATATGCATGGCACTTTGAGCTCCTTAGTGGAAAGGTGGGATACAAACATAAAAATTATAAAATAAACAAATGGGATCAACTCAACGTTTTTAAGTTCTTTTTCTTTTTTGCAGGTTAATTTTCGGCACTTACGAATTCAGGATTCCTCCAATTAAGTCATACTTAGAGTAGACCCCTAAAAATCAATGGACTTAATTAAGTTGTCCATTGATTTTTACAACTCTGAGAATAACTCAGATGGATTGGATATAGCCCCATTTTATTTATTTATTTCATTTATATAGCCTTCTGCTATGAAACTCAAGGCAGAATGCTGCATGCTCCAGTTCCCAGGTGGTCTCCCATCCAGGCACAGACCAGTCCAGACCTACTTGTTTTCGACAAGGTTGTTGCATCACATTCCTTCAGGCCATGCACTGGGATCGTTTAGTATTCATGAGTTTGCTATTCACTATTTGTAAGATTGGTGTTTAGAAAGAGGGGGGAAAGGGGGTCCTGGTTTGTCAAAGTGATTTATTGCAAATTAGATTCTGAAAAAGGGCAGATTCAAATCGATGTATTTGTCTTAAAAAAGAAAAAGAAAAACAACCCAATCCTAACCACAGAACAAAGGGGTGAATGGTATGTTGTCCTTTGCCTACTTGAAGTTTTCCTGCTGCAAACTCCAATTCTCATGCTGTCCCCCCCCCCTGTGGTGGGGGGTTCCAGATGTACCATTCTGTTGGAGAGCACACATTTGGAACACAGTCAGGACAGGTGTGTGTGTGTGTGTGTGTACACAAAAGGAATTGTAGTAAGAAGCAGGGAAAGGCTTAAGCACCTATCCGGTGGAAGGCAAAGGAATTTGAAGTGCTGCACTGTTGGTGACTGCTAGGCTCTTAATGGTTTGGGACCAATGGTTAGGTTTTCCTGAATCAACCTGCTCATAGTCAGTGCCAGATATATGTATAAACTAAACAAGCTATATCTTAGGGTCCCACTCTCTTGGGGGCCCCAAAAAATTTTAAAGAAAAAAACAATCTGGATGTACATTTCCAAAATATAAGATTAAAAAAAAACCTACATACAGCAACAGTTTTGTGTTATGCAGGCTCCTATGATGTAAGTAATGGGCCCTGTCTGCTAGCCTGCTCCCTAAAATATCACTGGTTTGCTCATTTCTATATATAGGGTGCCTACATTCTGCATTTGCAAATGACTTTAGATACCTATTAGGTCTGTAAATTACCATAGAGCATATATTCAAAACAGTGACAATTTGTTGTTGACAAAGGACAGCTGGACATATAAAGGGACCCGTTACCTTCAGTATGTTAGGGCATCATCAAACCTAAATCCAGCCCTGCGCATAGTGATTCTGAAGCCTGCTTGCAAAAGCATTTGGGTTGATGAGCACATAGATGAGGGCTGTTTCATCAATGGCTCCATGCCTGTGGACATCAGGCATGCCCCATGTCTAGATTATTATTTTTTTAATCCCTAGATATTTTTTAATGGGCCCTAAAAACTTTTCTTTTTTCTATGACATTCGGTACCGTAGCTAATCATGATCTCAGCTTCAGAATTTGTATTGTGTCCCAATTTTGATACTTTCATGCTATGTTGGACTATGGTTGTAGGAAGCGGGGTAGGTGCCTTTTAACAATGTTTTGGTATGATAATGTTTGAAATTGAAATATGATAATGTTTGAAACCTAGACAGCATCTTAAAAAGCAGAGACATCACCTTGCCAACAAAGGCCCGTATAGTTAAAGCTATGATTTTCCCAGTAGAGATGTATGGAAGTGAGAGCGGGACCATAAAGAAGGCTGATTGCCAAAGAATTGATGCTTTTGAATTATGGTGCTGGAGGAGACTCTTGAGAGTCCCATGGACTGCTAGAAGATCAAACCTATCCATTCTTAAGGAAATCAACCCTGAGTGCTCACTGGAAGGACAGATCCTGAAGCTGAGGCTCCAATACTTTGGCCACCTCATGAGAAGAGAAGACTCCCTTGGAAAAGACCCTGATGTTGGAAAAGATGGAGGGCACAAGGAGAAGGGGATGACAGAGGATGAGATGGTCGGGCAGTGTTCTTGAAGCTACAAACATGAGTCTGACCAAACTGCAGGAGGCAGAGGAAGACAGGAGTGCCTGGTGTGCTCTGGTCCATGGGGTCACGAAGAGTCGGACACGACTAAACGACTAAACAACAACAATGTTTGAAATTATTTGGAAGTTTTAAATAGTTTTATATTATACTTTTTTCTGTAACTTGTAAAATGCTTTGGACATTGGATCATTTAAAAAGAAACAAATGCCGAGAACAGCATGGAAACTGATTAAGAATCCCACTGCCATTTCTCCATTCCAAATCACCTTCTCCAGAAGCTGCTTTCCTTCAGAAGGGAGTAAACATTTGGATTTTTTAACTTGTATTTGCATGTAAATAAAAGTTTGGCTCCAAGTCCCATTGATGGGAATTGCTTTCAGATAAAACATTCAGGCGTATGATCAGCAGATTCACTGTTTGTCTGTTACTGATTGTTAGCATTTCAGCAGCAAACAGGAGACCAAACGCTTGAAAAAAGATGAATTTATAGGTGAACTTTGCTCTTTCTGAAACAAAGCAAGTATGGAAACACAGCCATCCTTCAAAATTCATGCTTTCCCAAATTTAGCAACATAGTTCTCCAGCCAGATACACAATATGTGTACCAAAAAATGCATATTAGTGAAAATAACCCTATAAATGTTTTAAATTTGGAAATTTGACATTTGTAAAAAATAAATAAATTAAAGCATAATTGCATACAAGCAAGTGCATATTAACAGGAAGACACTGAAAAATTCTCATGAAGATTTTTTTTATTTAAAAAAATGCAAACCAACATAGAAATGGGGAGAACTGAAGATGGGGAAAATGAGAAACGGAGAGAAATTGACAGATTCACCCATCCTGATGCCTGAATGATCCCCAGTTCAACCTACTTGGATGTTAAAATGACAGGGGATGCCCTGCTAGTGGTACTGTGACCATGTGTGGTTTTAGGAGCAGAGGGACATGCGAGGACTTTCTCTGTATTATCAGAGCCAACTCCTAGGGACCAAGGTCCCTCTGCCCCCCCCAATAAAATATTTGAGGGAACCAGTGCCCCCTCAAAGTTGATGGGCATTGCCATTCAAATGGTGCCCTGCATCATGTGATTATGTGGGGGAGGGCTTACCCAGCCCATATTTTATTCAAATTGGCACCCCTGCTCTGTATCAATGCCCAGATTGCCTCTGAGTTGCATCTTGCACCATTGTTGCACAGGTACACCTACTTCTTTTCCCAAACCTTAGGGTGAGTGGATCTTTTTCCCTGTTGCTGTATTGATGCACTCCTATTGTTCTGCTTTTTTGATATTGTTTAGTTTTGTGGTTTAACTTGTCATTTTAGTGAATTTTACATTGTTTTAAATTGGGACATTTTATGAAACCTTCCTTCAGACCATTTGGTGAAGGGCAGGCCACCAGTATAAACTAAAAATAAATAAATGTGAATAGAACATTCTGTTTTGTATGGCAGGGAAAGAAGGGTTCTGTTCCGGCTGCTTGGTGTAGTTTAACTGGTTATTTCTGGGCTTTTATGTACTTTTTCCATTCCTAGTCTTAGGGATCAGGGAGGCTAAAATTGGAACTAGAACATTTAAAGGAAAGGAAAAAAACTTCCGTAGTTTAAAATTGCAAACTTTCAAAGCATGCAAGGCCCTTTATTAGACAAGGGCACTGAGAACAAAAATGAAATAAAATGAGATTATATAGGATTTAGCTACAAGTCATCTCTTTTTCTTAACGTCTCACCTTCTTCCTCTGTTCAATATCTCTCTCATCAGTGAGGTCTCATACTGTGCAGATTAAGGAAAGCATCAGTCTGAGCTTCTGAGCCACTCCTTTGATAGCTTGCGTAAGGGTTTTCTGGTCACACTACTCATCAGTAAGAAGTAATGGCTCCACTTTTTCTTGCTGCCCATGGTGGCCATTTTGTGCTGACACCCACAACACTTTTACCAATATATGAGTTCCAGCACCTCATTTTCATGCCCCAAAAGCACTGACTTGCAGAGCAGCCCTAACCATGGCTACTTGGGAGGAAGTCCTATTGAATTCAAGCTTTCCACTGCAATGCTATACACAAGTACTTACTGTACCTGGGAATAGGTCCCACTGAGTTCAACAGAACTTACTACTGACTAGACGTGGTTAGGTTTGCTATGTTAATGCTCACTGTCACTCACTCAGGTGGAAGAAACTCTTAAGCTCAAATTCTGCACTTAAATAACAAGGAAGTAAAACAAAGGAAGTAAAATTCCCATGGCCATCAGGAACAGTCAAGATCCTTTTAAGCTACGCCAAGGAGAATTGACCATAAAGCCATTCCTTTAAGAAAAGGAAAAAGGAGAAAGAGAATAGGACATTTGAAGACCTAAAATGAAAACCTTCTCCAGGTAAATGCCGGTGGAGTGAAATTCTGATTACAGCCTCATCATCCTGCTGCCTGCAGTCTTTCTCCCCCATTTCATTCAACAGTCTGTCATGCTTGTTACTGGGAAATGAATTCCCTTCACCCTGACATTTCATATACTTACTGATATGGCATATAATGAACAGTCTACCAAACTGTCAGCTTCTAACAAAATTAACTTTTTTATTGCATTAAAATAAAAATTAACAGGAGCCTAGCCCTGTAGGTAAGTTCAGCCTGACAGTAGGTGTTTGGTGTTGTAACAACACGACGATTTCTGCTCACGATCCAACCTCTATCCTTGTGTGACCTTGCCTTTTCCTCTGATGTCTTCCAAGCACAATCTCTTCATTTCCCAAAGAAAAATCCTCCTTAGGTTCCTTCCTACAAAGTGCTTCAAAACCTTTTAAATCCCATGCCACTGACACAGGTGGAAGGCAACAATTAAAGGAATCTTTTACTTGCCACAGAGGACTTCTTTTGTCAGGAAATGGAAATGTTACCTATAGATTCTGTTCCACTGAAGAAATTCCTGCTCAAAATCTGTATGGGGGAGAGGGAGACTATAAACAAACCATTCCACTCTTGGTTTTTTCTATGCTGCAGTGGCAGACCTTGCGAGTTTAGTTTTGAGACACCCAGCAACCATAGATCTGAAACCAGGATGACCTGATAGCTCATGGATTATTAAATCCCACTACCTTATGCAGCAAAGTAAAAAGATTTATTACATGCATTAGGTTGGGACATGACCTACAAACATACAACTTCAAACAAGCCAGTTGCACATGTCCTCAGCAACCTCATCAGCCTCTTATGATCTGCAAGCTTCACGCAAACTTAGATCCCTAGCTTAGATGGCTCCCTCTGAGAACTTGGTTTTTCCTTCATCATCCAACTCACCTTTGCTGCCCATGTGCATTTCTGACATCAGCTGCTGTCAGTAAAGGTTCTGCTTTCCAGAGCAAGGGCAGGGAAACTATGGCCCTCCAGTTGGTGTTGGATTTCAACTCCAATTAGGCCCAGACAATCTGGCTGCTGGTCAGGAAAGATGAGCGTAAAGGTGACCGACTGTCAAGATGCAGCTGTGCCACACCTGGTGAGCTGCTTCTGGTCAGTGGTCCTGTGTGAATATTAACTGTGTGGCAGACCCGGTGCCATGTCACCCTACAACTCACATGCGATTGGACTGAAAATGGACAAGGGCCATAACTCAGTGGTAGAGCATCTGGTTGCATGAAGAAGATCCCAATTTGTTGTTGTTTAGTCATTTAGTTGTGTCCGACTCTTCGTGACCTCATGGACCAGAGCACGCCAGGCACTCCTGTCTTCCACTGCCTCCCACAGTTTGGTCAAACTCATGCTGGTAGCTTAAAGAACACTGCCCAACCATGTCATCCTCTGTTGTCCCCATCTCCTTGTGCCCTCCATCTTTCCCACCATCAGGGTCTTTTCCAGGGAGTCTTCTCTTCTCATGAGGTGGCCAAAGTATTGGAGCCTCAGCTTCACGATCTGTCCTTCCAGTGAGCACTCAGGGCTGATTTCCTTCTGAATGGATAGGTTTGATCTTCTTGCAGTCCATGGGACTCTCAAGAGTCTCCTCCAGCACCATAATTCAAAAGCATCAATTCTTTGGTGACCAGCTTTCTTTATGGTCCAGCTGTCACTTCCATACATCACTACTGGGAAAACCATAGCTTTAACTATACGGACCTTTGTTGGCAAGGTGATGTCTCTACTTTTTAAGATTGTGTCCCAATTTAACCACTGGCATTTCCAGGGAGGGCCGAGGGGAAAAGTTCTTTGCCTGGAGAACGGCTGACAGTCCGCGTAGGCAATACTGAACCAGATGGACCAATAGTCTGACTCAGTTTAAGGCAGGTTCTTATATTCCTAAAATGCAAACGAATTTCATGATAACAAGTGAGAAACTGTGGATTCTCATCCCATCTGTATCTCCTGCTTGGCCACTGTTTGTTCACAGACAGCACCAATAGCAAACATGGTTGTTTCAAATGGCGACCGGTGTGTTTTCTCTTTAAACACAATATAAACAACTGTTACTGCAGCTGCCTTGGGGAATTCTGTCTCAATAGCTGTCATGGTAGACAAGTCCCCCAGCTCCTGTAGTAAAGTCCAGTGTTTCTGCAGCACTGGGAGCTGCTCATTATATCCAGGGCTCTGTGGAGCATGTTTCCATGGAAACAGGCTGGCATTATGTGGCTGTTGACAGCTCAGGATAGTGTTATTCTGAAATGCTTGGACACATAACAGGTGTGTCCTACCCAAGTAGCAAGCAACAGTGGAAATGTGGAATGATTAGGTAATGAGGCAAACATCTAATCACTAAAAAACATTTCTACAGAATGGGCCTGAGAATGCTGCTACATGAACTTCATGGATTTCAATTGTGGACTCAAGTCCCTCATCATTGCCTATAAGGGTTGAGGAAACATTCTCTGTGGTTGTAACTTTATCACCTCTGCCTCCCAGTGGCCCTAGAATTAGAGTCATCTCTTTTCTTCTTCTGATACTGTAACCACCACTACTATTGCTACTACCACATTGTATGGTCTCTCTTTTGGACTAAGGTGGTGGCTGTTGTCTCCTTACGAATGCCCCAACGTTCTGATATAAGCTGCCCCTTGCTACATTTCTCTTCTGATGTTGTTTAGTGCAACATCAAAGAAGAACAAGATGATAGCTGGAAGTATCCTCTGGGGGGAGGAAACATTGAATGACTTTTAAGTTTTTAAGGTGTGGTGCCTGGTGAGAAGTTAGCAGGGGCTGTTCACTGGAACTGTCTCATGTTCAAACTGAATATGACAAAGTTTGTTCATACTTTTAATGTGTACTCTCATCATCATCAGCATCACATACACACATGAACACGTGCCATAAGTAAAGGTATTTCTAAAGACTGAAGATGTCTGTCTAAAATGGTACATTTTTTCAAGGGTCTGAGAGGACATGAGGATGTGCAGTGCCAAAACTATCCTATCTAAGATTTTATAAGCAGAGCAAAAGAAAAAAAGAAAAGAAAAGCAGAAAAATAAATACAAAATAAAAGCTGCATACACAACATACATTTAAAGCAAATCCCTACCCCCACCCAAATCCTGGAAACTGTACTTCACCCATCACAGAACTACTGTACATTTACCAGCACTCTTAACAAACTACAGTTTCCATGAATCTTTGGGGGTTGCCTTAGATGGTGTGTACAGTGTGTGCTTTGTACGCAACCAGATATGAGAAAGAGGAGGAGATTTCAATGTGTGCAGAAAACTGATTGTTCAGATGCTGCAACTTACCAGAATTCTAAAGCATATCAGTCCGTATAGTCCTTCTTTAAAGGAAGATTTAATTCCAGTTGCAGCTAGCTATGTTTAGTGGAATAATTCTACTTTTGGTTTAGAAAGTTCACAATGAATGCAGTCAAGTGTTGTGCTAAACTGTGTTTTAGCAAGGCATGAATGAGCCATGCTCATTCCAGGCTTACACATTCATCCTTCCTCTCTTACCCCAGATGACCAAAAAGAAGTCTACTTTTTCTGCTTCCATCCTCTCAGTCATCAACTTTGTGAAAATGTCTGTTTTTAAAATTAAATTTTGATTTGCATATTTGACAAAGGAAAAGGAAAAAGAGGAAATGATGATAAAACTTACCCAAGTTAATACAAGCTATCTAGGTGTCTAAGTACAGTATCCACACAAAACTGATATCAGTAAGAAATATGTCAAAATGTAGCCAGGGCAGTGATGCCTTCATATCATTCTATGATATACAGTGGTTGTTTATCCTTCCAGGCTCAAAGCAGAAGTCTCTTAGTGGCCATAATGGCTCCTTAATCCATTTTTATGGTCCTACCATTAATCCCCACATTGTGGGAACATAATTTGAATGTACATAAACGTCTGCAAATATCAAGGATTTAGGCAGTACAAAATTGATATAGACAGCAAATTCAGACCAAAGGGGCTTGATGATGCTCATAGCAAGGAACAGGCCAAAGCTGTTTTCAGTCAGGTTATTCTGGACACTGTGGGTTATGTCTGGGTTTGGGGTAGTGGCATTAGAAAGAAAGAAAAAAGAAAAATCACTGTCCTGCCATTCCAGTGTCACAATCTGTCATATCTGTTCAAGGCAGTCAGATGACTGTACCCGTCGCAAGCCATCATCACAACTCTCTATCAGCCTGCGATAGAGATCAGACAAAGAGCAGTGCCATCTCCCCATGAATTAAAGGCTTGGCGATGGAACCCTCTCTGAAGAAGATTAAAAAATATTCATGGTTTAGGAGATGAATTCCTTTTTTGCTAATTTTATTATTCCGCTCAGCTCCAGTTAAACCAATTTAAGCTCCACAACATGAGTTATTAAAAGCGGGGGAAAGGAGGGGAAAAAAGAACGATGCCTGTCAACTTTTCATTGCATTACTGCTCAGCTTTCACCTTGTGAAAAAAGGAGACTTCAGAATTAAACTGTGTTAAAGTGTAAACCAGAGGACGAATGGATTAATAGACAACTGTGGTGATGCAGTCTGCCAGCCCAACCCTTCCATGAGCCCAAGTCTAGAGCCCCACATAGACATTCAAGGGAACACCTCCACCCCACGCCATTTTGTTCTTTGTTCTTTATTTCCAAGTCTGTGAAGCCGCTAGGGACATACTCCCCACCACCATCCAGAAGTCTTGGTTAATGGCGAAACACTTGGCTATGAACAAATCATAGAATAGAATCATAGTTGGGAGAGACCACAAATGCACTGCTATAGTACCCGAAGGGAATATTGTTATGAAATAAAGGGTTTCCCCGTGTTTCTCTAGTGTTTCCCTGCCCTAATTTGTCTACCTTGATGAAGGCAGCACCAATATGAAGCATTCTGCCTCACAGAAGTTTCTTTAGGAACAATGACACTTCCAGCCAGAAGCTGAATTAAAATGTTTGCCCCACAGATCATTACCATAAATCTCTATCTTACAACTTGCTATTCACACACTTTATTTATTCCTACTAGATTTTTCCCATTTTGATCCAACAGACAAGAAAACAAAGAAGAAACAGGAGAAGAAACAGATAGTCTGCCATGGGTGCTGTGGCGATCACACAGGGTCCCCGGACGTTTGACGGTCTATTGATCCCTGTGCCACCACTGTGATTGCCTCCTCGCTGTCACCAACCCGTTTCTCTCGGGTACACACAGATTACATTAACAAATAATCAAGTTTATTTTATAAGAATGAACAAGTTAATTTTTCTTGGCAGTTTCTTAATCTTAGTTTCTTTACTAACCTAACCTATACGTTCCTAGCAACTTCAAACTGATTATCCCAATTATCTATCTGACTCCACCTAACAGTTCCTCTCACTCTCTCACATTCAAACTAGACCAACCCACAGACTTATCCTCCCTCTTCCTTCTCCAACTCCCAACTGACTTCCAAACAACTCCAACTCTAACTCTAACTCCTCCCCTTGGGTTCCCACTGGCCAATCACTTCACACTCATTTAACCCTTTCCTTATGACCCACCTAGGAGGGCAAACGCCACAGGTGCTTTAGCTGAGATTCCTGCATTGCGGGGAATTGCACCAAAAGACCCTTGGGGTCCCTTCCAATTCTACAATTCTGATTCTATGAGAAAAAAATATTATTAATTAAAAATATTGAGCAGTCATATGGGGATATTGGGGGCAGTGGGAGGCATGCCTAACTAAAGAAGGGGAAGAAATTCAGCTCAGTTCACATTTCAGTGTGAATGTATCTAATTAACATTTACTGAAGTAATACGCAAACTGATATGCAGCTATCACTTTTAATTCACAAATTTTGTGATGCAGTTTTCCAACCAAAAAATGTGCAGGAAAATCCATATATTAGTAAAGATTGCACATAAAATAAATATAACATATTGGGGGGGGATGCTTGGGAAGATGTGTATATTAGGCAAAATGGTATAAAAATGTGTACTGATAAATTTTCATGAGGACCAGAAAATGTTAGTCACCCATAGAACATGGAGTGTCAAATATATTTTTCAAAAATAGTCTGAGTGTCTCTGTCTTGGTTTTCCTGGGTGGAAGTGATATCTCCAACACAAAGTCAGATATGTTGTCTAGTATGTTGAATTCTGCAAAGAAGAGCCAATTTGGGCAATATGAAGGCTGAAACAAGATAACCCAAGATAATATCCAATTCAATGGTGCATGGTTGGAAGGCTTAAAAGACACGTCACTCAGGAAAATAGCCAAGAACTTTATGATCTCTCCTAACAACAATGGAACAAACACAGGAAAACCATGATTCCAGCCAGACATTAGGCTTCATTCACACATGGAGAACTGCATGCCGGGATACCACCCCAAATTTCATCATGCGGAATTACAATGCAAAACTACCATGTAATAGAAAAAATAGAAACAACACGGTAATGAGTGCTAAACTTATACTAGGTTCCACTTGGTTTCCAGAAGTGAATTTTAGGTTATTTGAATGATCACATAAAACATGGGAACAGACAAAGAAACATCAGTAAAATGGAATAAAGTGTTGTCTGAATGCAGGCCAATGCCACCTAATGACTAGAATATAGAATGACGATTTCTGCACACTGAAATGCAAAGCTTCTTGAATTGGTATCGCAAACAGTCACCATTTCCTGTTAACAGGAACTCTGCATGTGCAAGTTAGGCAAGCTGCTCTCTATTCTCTAACAAGACAGGGTCCACTGAATGTTTCCTTCATGGCTTGTTTCTCTTGAAGTGAAAATCAGCTACTGGAAGGTAGTAGAGAATGCTCATTACAAGAAAACATGCATTTGTGAGCACAACAAAAAATATAGCTTGCTTGCGGGAAATTACCCTGTCTGCAAAGGGATAAACCAGCACCCTACAGAATGAGAGAAGAAAATAAAAATTGAGGACAAAGAGATTTTGAACAAATCAGATCAGTATATCACTGGCAAAACAATTCAAAGCGAGCACTAGCGGCAGGCAGCCTGTTCTTCCATAATTGTTTCAGCGGAAAGCCAGAACAGCAGCACTAGCTCCTTAAAGCAGCTATAAAAGGTTTTCAGATGTTTGATAATGAAATCTATGTCCTGATGGACTCTTCTCTCTCTCTTGAACACTCAAGAGTAGTAGTTTGCTATTGTTGGATTGTTAGTGAGTGTTATGCTACCGGCTCTCATATTTCTAAGGAAGTAAGAATGAAAATAAAGCATTTGGGGTTGTGGTAGAAAAACTACACAACTGGGATCCAAGCCTACAGCACTTACTCAAACAAGTGGACTTTGTTCACTTGGGTATTTCTGCTATTGCTGACCAGGAGCTTGGCCAGCATTAAGGCCTATCAGCTTCATTGGGAATACTCAAAAGGCAGAAAGAATTGAGGCCCAGGGAACAGAGCAATTCTGGAGCTCAATCCACTGAAAGGACATATGAAAACAGAAGACTGAAAAACTCTTCTGAGGGAAATGGTGAGCGTGTTACATCATTACTATGAATGATTCATAACACTGTTATCTAGTCAGTGTTCTTCAATGCTGAGTCCTAAGATGCTGTTGGACTACAACTCCCATCATCCCCAGCCAACCTACCCAATAGTCAGGTTGATGGGAGATGTAGCCCAACTATATCTTAGGACCCAGCTATAGTTCAACTGGGGATTCAATTTCTTGGCAGCTCATTATCCCTCTTCACTTAAAATAAGTGTGAGGGCTAAAACTGTGTAAAGGGCATGAAGGCCATATGCCACCACACCCTCAGTGTCCCTGTGTGCACCATGCATGCTAGCTCCTTTTGTTACCTTCATATGTGAAATACAAAGGTTTTCAGGGAGACCATGTTCAGCTGAAATTGATCACAAGCCCCAGTTCTGCATGATTCCTGGTTGTGAGAAGGATTGTAACTGCATTCAGCTGGATGAGGTTAGAAATCCTTCTTCAGAGCTGGATGTTCCATGTGCAGAAGTCAAGAAAGGAGCCAATAGGGACATGTGTGCTCCCTCTTCCTCCATGGTTACAATCCTCCCTTCATTTTGGAACACTTCTTGGGCAAGGTTCTTGATCATAAGGAGAATTCTAACTGTATTACAGTAAATGCAGTTAGAATCCCCCTTCAGACCTTCTCAATCAAAACATGAAAGTTGAGAGAGGAGCCCAGCTGTTCAGGGGCCTGAGGTTTGTATATATACACCCTCCAAATGTTCAGCCTACATGTATTATTTTGAACACCTAAAGAGGGCTATTTGGTTTAGAGTGATCAAGCCTCTTTACACACCAGTGCCAAAGTGATGAGCTCACGAGGGACCAAAACTCAGTGGCAGACTATGTGCTCCTAAGTCCCTCATGATCCTCATGACATATTTAGTTTAGTGGCTCATGTAGCAGATGTTGCAAAGTATCTCTGCCTGATATACAGGAGAGCCAAAGGTAGTCGGAGGAGACAATAGTGGACTTGAAGGACAAATTGCCTGATTTCATAGAAAGGAGTTTCCTAACTGACTATGCTCTCATTCATTCTTAGCTGGTCAAAGACACGGTCAGCTTGAAGATGTTCTGGGAGACGGAAGATGGGTTTCTCAAATAGACACGTGCTGTCTCAGCTGGGTCTCCCTTTCCATTGTGCTGGTCTGCTGCAAGTGCCTATACAAATTGTACAAAAACTGGTGAGGTAACACAATAAATTAAAGGTATCCTTGGGCTGGATATATACTTCAAGGTTATTTGTACTCTCCAAAGAACTGGATTTTATTTTATATTTTATTTTATTTATTATTCATTATTAGGCTCTGGAAAACTAAGTCAAGGTAGAATATGCCAAAGGCACTCGTGATATTTATTACACATGACTAAATAATAGGAAAGGTCAATATTAATCAGCTGACCCAGATCAAGCCTTTTTTGTAACTTTCTGCCTCATGGAGTTGCCATCTTTTCCACTACTCTCATCTGAAAATATACCTTTTCTCCCTTGGCCACAGGAGTTAATTCCTTTCCCTGTGTTATTATTTATGCTTAAATTCCATGAAGCTTTTTGAAGAGCAGTTTGCATGAAAAATGCTCAGAATGAAATATGAATTTAGCTATATTACATGGTCCATTACCTTACCTCCTCCATACCTTTCTTCAAATATGCTTTCCTTTCTCTACCTCTCCTCAGATCAAAGCAATCTTTTGACTATTTATTTGAATTAGCTCCCGTAAAATAAAAGATGGCTGACACCAGCAGTCGTCAGTTTTGACCGTGCAAGCAAAAACAGACTTTTTCCATATACACTTGCTAAGGGCAGATTTCTCCCCTAATAAAGTTTATTGGAAGTAAATTGACATAAGCAGGCATGCTGGCAGAGGTCTATTTCTTTGGATACATATACTGTACTGTATCTGCCATTTGATTACAAGAAGCAATTCAGCTCACAAGCACTAGCACGACTAGCAAGCTGTTATATAGTAGCTACACAAGGGAACACCCTGGATAAAGGGCTATATAGAATGGCTTGCAGATTTTCTTTACTTCTGCTGATACAAGGGTGGGCAACCTTTTTGTGTGTGTATTGGTCAAGGCCCATGTACCATCAGCTGCTTCACATCAGTGGTGGGCGAGGCTTGTATCAGAAGTAAACAAGGTCAGAGCCAAAAGTGGGTGGACAGCTCCATTTTTCTCTCTTCCTGCCACCCTCTTCTCTCTCCCTCTCCTTTCTCTTTTTCTCTCTGTAATACCCAATTCCCTCCTATTTTTTTCCTTCCTTATCACTTGGATGAAATTAAGCCAAGGGCTACAACATGTTCTGAAAAATCCAAATAGAACCTCTTTGAAACAGAGTGTTCTTGTGCTATGCTTTTGGCTTTTCTTTGTTTCATAGAGTGAGGATTTGAAGGCACCTGAGATGGCCTCCTTGCTGACACTATGGGTCTGGAGCTGGTCAGTATCTGGATGGCGATCTTCCAGGGAACCTCCATGTATGCCACCTTACTTTCCATGACAGAAGAAAGATAGGAAATAAATATAGGAAAATAAATAATTAACTGTCCTAACAGATGAACAACAAGCATGTGCTCAATTCATTTACACAGCTGACCACTGCTGATACTGGTAAACAACATTTTCAGAGAACAGATGGGGAGACAAACAGACAGGCAAACAAACAGCGGCAGAATATTAGTCTGGTTGGCCATTGTGGGAGCAGGATCCTGGACTAGATGGGCCACTGGTCTGATCTAGTAGGCTCTCCTTACATTGTTAACAAAGGTGTGAATAATAACTAGCCAATTATGGCATAATCCTTTATGGACCATTTCATCAGATGCCATCTTTAAGGTGCCATGAGACTGTTGCTTTTGCTGCAAAAGACTAAGAAGGTTACTCCTCAGGAATTCAAGAACATTCTTTGCACTGGCTTTTCATAAGAGATTTCAGTGCAAGCAGAAAACACAGTTTATTCTGTTTTAATAAGAGCAAATGCAGCCATAAGCCAATCAACAAGTTAAATGTGCGAATTATCCCATGAACAACATTTATTTACAACTGTATTTAGACAAGCACTTTGAGAATAGACAATCTTCCTTCCCCAACATTTTCTGCCTGTAAAAGAAGGAAGATGATGTTCTTGAGAAATTTCATTGATAATAAAGCATTTTGCAAAGCTTTAGACCATGTCAGTGCTTCCTTTTTCAAATCCAATGACAGCCAGACCCCACAATAGCAAAATTAGATGAAGCCAACATACATTTTTCAGGCCCCAAAGAAGTAATTTCAACTGCAAATTGGTGGAGAAGCCATATAAACAGCTGCAATACATATCTGCCCATTACTTTTTAGAATCTAAATAGAAGCAGAACATAAGTGGTAATTGTGTTAGCTCTGGAGATAATGTAAGGAATAATGTCTTTTCAGCTGAATGTAATGAGGTTGCAATTCCACTGAGGTATTCAAGGGACACCAAGACTGTTAAGCTACAGTCAGTACATCTAAGAATTATAGACTTCGTTTATGGACATTTGGGGGAAAAGTGGTGGCATGCTTATTGTTAATTTAAAAGCATGTTTTCCCCACTTTGCTATTTGTTCTTTCTGACCCTGCTATGGTCATGTCATTTCCCTGAGTTTCGCCTAGACTTGAAACTCACTATTCTGCCTCCTCACCTTCCACTGTCATAAGGAGCAATGAGTAAATTTAGCAGTCAGGGGATGAAGGAGAATGTTTCATAAACATAAACCATTTAAGTGCAGTTCATGTGAAAATAGCAGCAAAGGGTATGGGTGGGTGTGGGTGTGTTAAAACAAAACCACTATTAATCAAATTGTCAGCTGCCTCTGTGACTACGGGTTGAGCAACGATAGCCTGACCACTGTTCTTGCTGTAAAACTGCAGCTGATCCTTCCCAGCAAGAACATACACCATGATTTCAAAATGCCTGTGCATTTCTACCAGAGAAAGCAACCTTTATAGAAATTTGGCATATTCTGTTTGCATTCCTTTTTTTAAAAAAAAGTAAGATTAAAAAGAGTCTTGTTGGCAAGATGGTTTATAAATTTAACAACCAGAAGTTATACCACTTTATTTCACTCATGCCATACTTTACTTATATAGTGGAAAGGTCCAACAATGATTTATGAAATGTTAGAGATGGCTGTTGTATTCAAATGTTGAAATATTGTAGATATTCTCCTCTCTCCCCCACTAGTTTCACCCCAGTGGGAAAAGGTGATAATCTGTGATCAAAGAAAAATCATCTCTACATGTTTGTTGCTGTCCAATCTCTTTCCAGTCCACTCATCTAATCACTACTGAATACAGAAATACCTAAAATATGAATGACATTGCAGGTCTCAAATGTTCCAAGCAGGATATGCATGACTGTGAAAAAATATAGAGAGCAAAGGATGCTATATCTTCAGTTCAAAGAAACTATGATGCTCCATTACATCATGTAATATGAAAAGTAGCAGAATGCCAGAAACATTTGCTAATGTAACTCAAGTGGTAATATCTTGAAAATGTCTTGAATTCAGACATAGCAAAACCTGTTTCTAAACCCATGTTGAAGGCAGGCCTTTAAGAACCATATTGTCAGAAAAGCAGTGTTTAATGTCTGGACTAAATATAAAGACTTACTGGAAAATAAAACACCAAGGTGGCTTTCACCTTTGGAAGCTAAGGCCCGAAAAGGAACCAATATGGAAGCCTACTGGCCAAAATATTGGGAACTGTTAGAAAAAGATGGTGATAATTGGAAATTGCAGAGTATGGAGAAAATGAAGGACAAAGTGCGAGACTGGTTACACTACGCTCAGATTAAGGAAACTTTTAAAAGTGACAGAAAGTTAGGATTCCAGGTGGAGAAATCGAAGTTGGAAACAGAACTGTTAGAACCTAAGACCAAGGTACTTTCAAGAATGTATAACTTGCTGTTGAAATGGAATACACAAGACGAAATGGTTAAGTCGGCTATGATAAAATGGGCACAGGATATTGGGCATAATATTATGTTTGAGGATTGGGAAAGGTTGTGGACCACTGGGTTGAACTTTACTGCATGCAATGCCTTGAAAGAAAATGTAATGAAAATGATATACAGATGGTACATGACCCCAGTTAAACTGGCTAAAATATACCATTCGTCAGATAACAAATGCTGGAAATGTAAGGAAAATGAAGGAACATTCTATCACCTCTGGTGGACTTGCCCTAAGGTGAAGGCCTTCTGGGAAATGATATATAATGAGTTGAAAAAGGTATTTAAGTATACTTTCACCAAGAAACCAGAGGCCTTTCTCCTGGGCATTGTCGACCAGAAGGTGCTAAAGAAAGATAGAACATTCTTTATGTATGCGACAACAGCAGCAAGGATACTACTCGCTAAGAATTGGAAAACTCAAGATCTACCCACACTGGAAGAATGGCAGATGCAACTGATGGACTATATGCAACTGGCGGAGATGACTGGCAGAATCCGAGACCTGGGAGAAGAAAGGATGGAAGAAGACTGGAAGAAATTTAAGATTTATTTACAAAAATATTATGAACTATTGGAATGTTAAAAAAGATGCTTAGTTATAAATAATTGGCCATCACTAAAATAGATTAGGAATTGATGACAAGAGAGATTAAGAAAAACAAATTTGCAGGAGAATAATTTTATTGTAATTAAATAAGCGGTTTTAAAAATTTGGGAATAAGATGATAATTTGCTGGACAAAATTTATTAATGATGTAAATGGGAGTGGGAGGCGTGAGGAAGTTCAAAGAGGACATGAAATTTGGTTAAACAAAGTAATTCTGTTTATTGCTATTGGATGCTTTTCTTTTCTGTAAAAACCTTAATAAATATTTATTAAAAAAAAAATAAACCCATGTTGAAGGCACATCTTCTTTTTCTAATTTTAGTTATCTTTGCTGCTCCAGATGGATTGGGGCAGGTGTAATCATATTCTTAAGGGTTAAAAGTCCTTCTTGCCTCCATAAATATAAGATCAGTGTAGTGGGTGGGAAATGCAGGGAAGTGAGCTCCAGGATTCCCCCCCCCCTTCAAAGCATGAGCAATGATTGTTGGAGAGAGAGGTTTGGAAGAGAGATTCTTACTCACCCATAGCAGAGTTAAGCACAATGGTGATTGCTCCAAGTACATTTAAATTTGGTTAGTTTTACATCTGCCCTCATCCACTTTTAAACAAACATTCCCCATGAAAATACTTAGGCAGAATAAATCACAGACATTTAGCTTTGCAAATAAGTGCATGTTTTATGCAGTTTTCAGAAGTTACAGCAAACAAGCCTCAATCTTCTGGCAGTAAAATGAAAATGAAAGCTTCCAAATAATAATAATAATAGAAATTTATTAGTTATTGAATATGCCATTCATCTGACTGAGTTGCCCCAGCCACTCTGGACAGCTCCCAGCAAAATATTGAAAAACACAGTAAAACATAACACATTAAAAACTTCCTTATTCGTGACTTTAAAAGGAAAATAATTTACAAAAAGGACAGCAGGGAACCATGGCCACATGGGTCCTTCTTCACTTGTTCCAGAAAACATGAAGAGGAAAAGGCACAGAAGGGAGAAAGCAGAGGCTGCTGAGAACCTACTAAGACACACTTACTCAGGTAACTTGAGCTCAGGGCTCAGGTTAACCCTTCATGCATGCAGGTGTGAGTCAGTAATTATATAATTACAACAATGGTGTCATCTGCTGGAGCACCAGGTTAATTGATGGACCTCCCCCTTTGCTCAGGGAAATGAGAGTGAAAATGTGGCTTTCAAGTTGTACTATTTCTGGGACTTTCTTTCTTTCTTTCTTTCTTTCTTTCTTTCTTTTTTTCTTTCTTGCCTTTTCCCCTGACACGGAATCAAGGCAGCTTACAGATAAACTAAGAACAGCTAAAAACTGTTTGGTCCGAGGAATATTCTGAAAACTGGATATTATGCTATGTACTGCTGGGAATTGGGAGTCCTGGAAAGGAGTGGGACAGGGATTTCAAAGTATGTTCATGACCCCCCACAAACTACATTTCCCAGGATTCTTCAGGGAAACCCCTGGCAGATATAAGTTTGTAGTATACATGAAACTGGCTTGAAAATACACTACTTACTTGGTTGCCTGCAATGAACAAGTGTTGCCATCAGTGACTAAGCACAGATGATTTACAAAAGGTAGGTCTATTATCTCTTTCTGGTCACAAATGGCTTACACAGGCATTTAAGGAAGCGGCATAGATCAGTGAAAGAGAACCATTACCTGCATGAATAAAGATCTCTCTCTTCCGCACAGATAAGAGTCTCAGTCATTGTGTTTTGGGCAGAAGTCGGTTGTAGTCCATGAGCATCTGATCTGGAGGGCCACAGGTTAGTCATTCCTAGTGGAATGTTTTGCCATACACTACATTAAGTATGTTGATATTACTGCCGCAAGAAAAATAAATGCCACACATTTTGTTATCTCCTTCCTATCATCACATTTGTTTGTTTGGGTACCTGCATTTCATTTTGTTCTTCCTTGTGTATTTTCTTTCTTTAACTTGTCCTGTTTTTGTCATTACAGTGGTACCTCGGGTTACAGACGCTTCAGGTTACAGACTCCACTAACCCAAAAATAGTACCTCGGGTTAAGAACTTTGCTTCAGGATGAGAACAGAAATCATGCTCTGGTGGCACGGCAGCACCAGGAGGCCCCATTAGCTAAAGTGG
Organism: Podarcis melisellensis; assembly: GCF_964234715.1. Classification (NCBI taxonomy): domain Eukaryota; kingdom Metazoa; phylum Chordata; class Lepidosauria; order Squamata; family Lacertidae; genus Podarcis; species Podarcis melisellensis. The sequence goes on from NC_138537.1 coordinate 37,403,934, forward strand.
TGCTTCAGGTTAAGAACAGTTTCAGGTTAAGAATGGACCACCGGAACAAATTAAGTTCTTAACCCGAGGTACCATTGTACCTGCAGCAGCAGTTTTATTGTCCCAGGATGCCCCTGGGGAAAGGCCTCTACTATGAAAAACAAAATGTCTTCCACTAGTGTCTGACACGTTTCCCCAGAATGGCACAGTGGTCAGGGCATTCTTAGAAAATGAAATGGTGACTTCCAGAAGTGCTCAACGAATTCAGTTTCCCTGGGACAGTCGCTGCGGAACAGTAAGCCCACCACCATCACCAAATGGTATGAACGGGAACAATAGAACAAAATAATCCATTTCATCCATTAACTCCCCAGCATATTCCGTTCTGAAATTAACACAAATTAAACAGAATTGGCTAAACACGAGACTGCTAAGGAGCACGTGCGTCCGTCCATAAATTTCTGATGCATCCGTATGTGCAATCACATCAAGAGGATTATTTTGCCGTGTTTTGTCGGTGTACATCGGAAACACGGGAGGGGGGAAATGCAAAGAGCGGAAGGAGCTGAAAGACGTGGCATATGCTACATATGCTCCAATTCCAGGAATTATTTCTTCTAGTTAAATAAGAATTCAAGAGGAATTAAGGGTGAATCAAATCAAAGGAACAATAAAGCACTTATGAAAGAAACAAAAGTTACTTATCCCTGTAGAATACGTGTGCTTGTATAACAAAACAAAATCCAAACCTGCCTTTAGAAACAGAACTTCCCTGCTCTTCTATGGACAATTGCACATTAACTTGAATAAGGATTGTAAACTAGGCATAGCTATGCAGCCAAGATGGAATATATTGCATGTGGGTGGCCTTGATTTCAAACAATCTGTTCTCAGGAAACTATTAAGCAGGTTTGAGAAAACTGTAACTGGAAATTTCCTGCTCCCTATTCATTTCCTGATATGAAGGTATTCACTCTCTGCTGAGTCATCCTTATTAACAGAGGTCATGTTTTATCAATATTAAGGTAAAAATGACAAAACGAAATAACTACGGCTGTCTTGAGCTAAACGTAGAGTCATTTTGGTACTAACTAGATTATCACGTAGTTAATGGTTATCTCCAAAGAGGCGGTTGGAATAGGCTGATAGTGCTTTTAATTTGTGCTGCAAATTGCTAATTAAAGTCTGTGAAAAGGACTAAAAAAAATAATTCCCTCAATTAAAAAGATAAATGTGATGGAACTGGCACTTGGGCCATTCTGATCCACGGATGATTTAAAAACCTGCTTTGTGTAGAATTTATAATGCTGTAGTAGGAGCTCTGCATGCTGTGCTCATTTCATTGTAACCACCAGCCGCAAAGTAGTCACTAAATTGTGGCTTGACTCAAATTTTAGTTTGGTTTTTGGCAGAATTTAGGCCACAACTTTATTGGCTACAGAAAGTGAGTGGTTGCATAGGCTCTGGTTCGACTAGCTCCCCGCACACTTGCAGGTAGCGATGACCCAGGGTTCCAGCATAGGTCAGTCAAGGGTGAACACCTGGATAGGTGAAAAGTCAGGAACAGACTATGCCTGCCACCCAGATGTCCCCCTGGACTCAGGCACGGGCACAACACCATCTCAGGGGTTGACCAAACCATTTGAGTCCCTGGATTCCTTTAATGGAATACCCTTCACATAGGGATGGCGAGAGCGTTCCCCCATCCCTACCACCTGAACCAGAGCCTATTCGCAACCTTACAAGTTGTGACGATTTGCTACGCGGCAGGTGAAACCCAAATGGCAACAGCCAATCGGCCAAGTGGGGAAAATTCCTGCCGTGCCCCTGTCCCAACAACAGATCACACATAACGGCATAGCAAGGTCAAGCGCACAAGCCCTAAAAGTAGGGAGAGGTGGGCGGGTGTTCCGAATGCACACGCTGAAAGAGGAAGCTCTGGGTCACGTTTATGGGTATATATAGGTCCCTTGATCCGTTTGGACTGCACCCCATTGGTCAGATTAAACACAACACTAAGGGACCTACCAATCGGGTGTTCTGGCTGACCAATCTTACCCACCCATAACACAGGGGATCGGTCTCCAGGTCTCACTGCAACATGTGCCCTCTTTTAGGGAGGACACAATTTCCAGGTTTGCAGTGTTTCGGTTCCAAGTTGTTTGAGAACCAAGGTACCACTGTATATGTAGACCTCTGATTGTGTAGGATTCCACAAGAACTGGAGCCCCAATTGCCCAGAGTTCCAACTCCTGCGTAAGTGAAAGCATGCAGGGGTCTGCATGCATAGGCTTCCTTGGCTCAGAGATCCAATGCCAGGGAAGTTTCTTGGGCCCATTGTTCCTTTCAACATGTATGGTCCTCAGTGCATATGTAATACATGAAGGGAGCTGTAGTGTCATGTCCAAGGCCAACCAATGAACTTTGTAGGCTGATCAAGGATTTGAACCTGGGTTTTCTATGTCCACATCTAACATTCTACCACACTGGCATTAGGTGTTCTATTTACCAGGCCATCTGGTTCCTGAACCGCTTAGTTCTTGAAGATTTCCAAATAAAGATTTGCTTTCTAACCTGAATGTGTCTTGTGTCTTTCACAATAGTCAAGACAGAGCATGCCTTTCGGGTTGTGAGTAATGAATCTTCATCAAGGTGCTACTAATCTCAATGACATTTGCCAACTTTTTGGACCTCACTAACTACTTCAGTCATTAAAAAAAAAAAAACTTACTCTGATGTTGAACCCTCTTAGTTTGTTCTACAGAGAAGGCAAAACTGTGTGTCTTCACGTTTAACAAGCAGATACAGTCATACCTCAGGTTACAGATGCTTTGGGTAGCATGATTTTGAGTTGCGCATTGCGCCAAAAACCGGAAGTACCAGAACTCGTTACTTCCAGGTTTCGGCACTTGAGCATACGCAGAAGGGCTAAATTGTGCTTTGCACATGTCAGAAGCACGGGTCGCAGGTTGCAAATGCTGCGGGTTGCGAATGTGCCTCCTGCACGGATCACGTTCGCAACCTGAGCGTCCACTGTGTGTGTTTGTGTGTGTGTGTTTAAAATGCAAATAGCTGTCCTAGCTCCTGCCCCAAACCTACAACAGGCATACCTACTTGCAAATAAAGAAGTAAACATTTGTTATAACAATATAACAATACAAACTTAGCAGTTAGGTAAGAGCAGACTCTAGTCCAGATGCTCTTACAGTTCAAAGAGTTCATGTTCCAGGCTTTGGGGGTCGGCATCAAGGAGTAGATCTAGTTCTTTCCACTGCACCCCAATACAGATTACTCTAAACTGACCAGCTCCTCTCTCTGAATTCTGGCTATTACTCTAAGCTGGAGTCATGGCATTAGCCAGTCTTCCTCTCATTATGTGGAAGTATCAGCTACATTAATTGAACTGTGAATGAGCCATTGAACTATCATTACCCTTCAGACCTGATGAAAGAATACTGGGAAGCACAATGCATTTATTGTTCCTGACAGTCTCGTTTCACTTTTAACATCAACTAAAGTTTCTCCTCATCAGTATTTGGTGCAAATCCTGCTAATATGAGAAGCTTCAGGGGGGTGGGGGGAGACCATGCACACAAAGCCAGAAATAAATGCTTAGAGTGCCTGGCCAATGCCCTGCTCTGTTTTTGGAAGACCAAGCTCCATGCTTCCTAGTTTTCACTGCTACTTTACGTCAAAGGCAATTTCCAAAGGCTGCCTGACCCAGTCAAGACCAGGAGGCTAAAAGTGATCAAAGAAGAATGAACTTAACAATTACCACCATTGCTGGAATATGCTTTGGTTATATGCAGAGGTGACGGGATATGTGAACTTGTGATGAGGTTTGCAGGAGGAAAAAACACAAGAGCAAACAATGGAATATATTTTGAGTTATGAATTTCTTCAGGCTTTAATAAGAAATGCATTCAGAAGCAGTAGCCATGGTAAGTGGAAGATGCTTGCCAGGAGCAAACTGTTGAGAAATGAGTTCTATTGCTGTATTTATTTATTTTTAATGTCACATTTTCCTTTCTTTTTAAGAGGGTTCAGCAGTCAAGGCTCCTTCAGAATCCCAAGTCTGCCTCAGGATTTCAGAGGAGACCAGTTCTGAAGGCAACCCTGTATTGGGAATTTTTTTTAATGTCTAATGTTTTATCATTTTTTATGTGCTGTAAGCCACCCAGAGTGGCTGGGGAAACCCAGCCAGATGGGCAGGGTATTACTGTTGCTACTACTACTACCAGTTGAGCTCTTTCCCTTAAAAGAAGTCCCGGTATCTTCCCCTCACCCTGAACTTAAGTTTAAAATACTGTAGTTTATCTACCTCATTTAATTAATTTTCAGACAGTTCCAAAATTTGCTTTCTCTCTTATTCTCTCTTCCTACAGAGCTGTGGAGTTCTGTCACTTATGGTCTCTGTCTGACTTCTTTCCAGAATACCCATTTCTTTTGTTTAGCTTTCCCACCCTGCCAGGGTGGCAAAGGTTTCCAGCTGCTGGCCTTTGTAGGTTATGGAGATTGCCAATGGTATGGCTGCTGCCCCCATTTTCACTCTTTCTCTGAGTCTACTGATAACGGTGGGGCTGATGGTCCCATCCCTGTTCTGTCACCATGCCAGGCCATTTCCATCCCAGTCATGTTCCTACTTGGCCATGATGAGGCCCATGAGTGCTAATGTCTGGAATCAACTGTCATCAGCTACTTACATATTCATTCATTCATTTAAAAGATGTGATATCCATTTAGCTGGACCTTTTTTAAAAAAACACACACTACACAAACCCTTTGCAGTAAATTGTTTCTAGTAAAAGCTGACCCTGATGCCCCTCTGACCACTTTTCTCTGCATGCCTAGATTTTCCATCTCTTCTAAGATGACAAAACATACCACTAGTATGCCATTCACTTTCTCAATGACCTTCAAATATTATTTTAAACACACTTCCTTTTCATGTTCTATGAAACCAGCACAATGAAGCTGTAAAAAGAAGAAGAAGAAGCTATGAGACTGAAGAGTTTCTGTAGTTTCCAATTGCATCTTATAATAATTTAATTTTAGGAGAGTTTGATTAAACACCAGAGTTCTGATCCAGAAGCTCCTACAGAATTCCCTATCACTTTTTACTGATTCTTGGAGTTTGGTCACTTCCTGGACTTATAGTGCGATTGGAACAAATGAGGTCATGCTTTAAATAAGTTTTATTATTGAAATACACACACACAGCTTTATACAACTTCATACAAGCATTTAAAAGAATGAAATCACTCGAGTGTGTAAAGAGGAAACAAAAGAAATTTCTGACACAGTAGAAGCTAAAAGGTATCAAGGGTGACATGTTAGTTCAAGGTCCCATACTCATAACACACAGGGTTGGTAGTCCAGGTGGGAAAGAATCACGAACACCCAAAGCTCATGTTCTCACCCCTTTTGTATATTTCTGACTAAGCATCTGGAAGAACTTTCTGGTGGTAAGAGCTGTCTGATAGTGGAATGGACTCCTATGGAAGATGGTGTACTCTCCTTCATTGGAGGTTTTTAAGCAGAGGTTGGATGGCCATTTGTCATGGATGCTTTAGTTGAGATTCCTGCTTTGGAGATGCCTCAGGGTCCCTTACAACTCTACAATTCAATGATTCTCTGATTCTATGTCTCACTGTCATGCAAGAGAAATGAAAAGGATTTAATTTGTAGATCTAACATTCTCCTTCAATCTTCCTATATTTGAGTATCTGGGTCAGGAATTGGACTTTTAAATGAATGTAAACTTGCATGAGTGAATTTTCACACGGCACATGCCTATAGATTTAAGGCCAGAGCAGAGCTCTTATGAGTCCATTGGGAGCCAAGCTAGGAAAGAAAATGGTCTCCCTTTATGGAAAACCTAGAGAAGATAACTGAATTCAATATTTCCTTAACCAGACCTTGAATACCCCGTGGTTCTCTCCATATATATTCTACATTGAAATCCTTTCTGAAATGAACTGGATGTTAATTGCCCACATATTAGAATGTTTTAAGGATGCTGAGAAGATTCTGTCGCAAATGATAAACAGCAAACTGCTTGTAAATCTTGGAAGAAAATATGAAACAATTGGCAGATGCTTGGTTTTAATATTTCTGCCTGCATGAAAGCAAACAGCCACTGTGCCATGGACACGTCTATTTGTTTTCAGTTTTCCATTTCACTTTCCTTTGATTTCAAGTTATATAAATGCAAACAGAGGGAAAAGGCGAGGAAAAAAGGGAGAGGTGTGCACCGTGGGAGGCCAAAGGCTCTCACCATGCTTCCTTGCAAAGGAAGGACTTATTGCTTACAAGCAAAGCCGCCTGGTGAGTTTGCTGTGAAGTCTTGCCAACAATTCCATGGAGAAGATCAAACTTCTGTTCATTTTGTGGCTTAATGAGTTTGGGGTGTTTACATACGAGGGGAGAAAAATATTATGAGGGAGAAAAGAGGGAAGGGGGACTTGAATTGTGAAATCCGTGGGGTGCCATGTAGGTGACTGGGTCCCTCTGCATGAATCTAGTGCTTGGAAGCAGAATTCAAGGTGAGCATCTAGGAAGGTGAGCATGTTTTTTCAGGCTAAACAAATGGAGAGCTGGTTACCTCTATCTTTGCAGGACCAGGCTCATGGTGTGCTCAGTAATTACATTTGTGCCTACTGAAGAAGTATATTAACTAATAAGCTTTAGCAGTAAACCAGCTGGATAGCGCTATTTGAGTTGTACTATGGTGTTTCAGTAGTAGTACTAAATATTAGCCTTTTGTAATTAAGAAGGTGTTCTTAAAAATTCAGAGCTGGCATTATTATCAGCCATTATTTAAACTAAAGGTTTGTCCAGTTGCCTAGAAAGCCTAGGTCCAAGCAGTTTTCTGCTTGTCCCATACTTTCTAGGTACAGGTCTGAACAGTTCTGACTTTGCCCCACCATTTCCCCAGGAAAACCTGTTCTCTAGTGATAAATCAGAACAAATGGCAATCTGCAGAAAACCCATTTGCTGTTTGCTCCAATCTAGCACTAAACTGCAGGTTTTCCCAGAGGAAAGTGACAAGGCAAACAAAAATGTGGATAAGTTCTGATATGAAAGGAAACTACAGCTTGGAATGGAAAGGGTTTGAGATTTGTCCTTAGCCTGACCTCCATCCATCTGTATGAACTTGGCCATAGTTCTTGTACTCTCTCCTTCTCTACATCCTGGTCTTAAATATGGTTACCAAGGAAGTATAACCCATTGATCTAATTGGGACTCCTAGTAGGAAGGTTGTGGATGGAAACCAGTCACACCAAGTATTGTATTCTAACTCAGCAGTAAGTCAACAAGGCTTCCAAAATGACAGACACCACATGTGGCAACAGTTGTAACCATTCCTACCAAAATTCATAGCACCACTGCCTGCTAATGGCATCATTGCTCACAGAACTGCCCCTAGTAAATATGCACAGAAAGTTACATTCACCAGGGAGCAATGAAACAACGGGTTGTCACCTTCCCATGTGTATCCAATGCTTCTTGCCTGTATCTGATGACCATTGTACTAATAGCTCCTAATCTCTTCTCCTGTCCTCTACTGTGGGAGGACCACTGCCTCTGTTGTTATGCCAGCAACAACAGAAGACAGGCTTGGTAGTAACCCTATTTCAAAAAGGTCCATGGAAAGGCTAATGAAGTGCATCAAGACGAATGGTTCATTGTGTCGAATGACACATGGAAAACTCCTCACTGAAGACAGCAGGTAGTCACTCAACTGATGTGGTGTGGTGCATATGGTAAGTCAGCAAGTAAATGAATGAATGAATAGTGGAAGATCAGATGGCATCTTCAGCTCTGAAAAAAAAAGAACCATCTCAAACATCCCTGCCCATCCACCAGAGAACTGCAATACTTTAACCTCACTGCAATCTGTTTCAGTGCATATAGATAGTACAACATTAGCTTCTGATTAGTACCAGATTTATGGTTCTGCAGAAAGTATGGCAACTTCTATCTTTGGCAGGGAGTACATTTGTAAGTGACCATGTTAATCGCTCGATTTTAACATATTTCACCTGAGATGTCAATTAACTGAGGATTATTGCTATGATAAATGCTAAGACTTAATGCTAAAAGTAGACATGAATCCACCAGAAGGAGACTGGTGGCATCTCAGAAGCAGATCAAGATGTTCATCAGTTATGACTAAACGGTGTGTCTTTTGGTTACCGTAAATTTTCATCCTAATTCAGTTCATTCTGTATATGTAACATAAGGCATACTAGAAGGGCTTCCTGTCTCATTAACTATTTCAAAGGTAGCGATTTTATTTTGTGCAGCCATTCTTCATATTAATCTACAATATTTAAACTTTCTGGAAGAGCTCTATAGATTTTTATTTTGGTTCTGGAGGAGTTAATTCTTTATCTCTTGTTCTTATGAATTTGCAACTGCATTTGCCAATTTTTAAGATGTAAAGGGAATTATTTGGATAAAAATTGATTGCAGCACAATTTATGGATTAACTGTGCATGTGTATGTAAGAGTGTATCTGTATTTCCTTTTTGGAGTGTTTAACAACATTCTTAAGTTTAGGTCTGTCTTTTATGTGAAGAATAAAAGAAAATAATGAAGTCTTGATTCCCTTTTCATTTTATTGTTTTTAATGTTGAAAGGAAGTGATAATCCTCCTTAACACCAGCCGATAAACCTCTAACCACACTTGAAACACAAAGTCAATAACCTATGGAAGTTGGGTGCACAACATAGCCCAGATGGGATGCACTGATTGGCCTCAGTTCATACATTTGCATTTGTAACAGAAGCAAGGCCACAAAGTTCTTTGGGAAGTTAAGCAGCAGCACTATATGAGCTGGGAAATGGCACTGATGTCAGCAGGATGCCAAAGGTCCCACCAAGTATCTATTTGATCTGAATGGAGAGGTATGGTTTTTAAAAAAATAATAATTGTGTACTTGTTTCCTTATGGTGAGTCACTTTTCTGTTCCTTTCTAAGTGTTCCCTCTACACCCACCTAATTTAGGCATTAGCCTAGTTTGTTGAGGTGTTTTTTTACTAGTTTGTTAAAGTCTGCTGTACACTGCCAAATCTATTTCTTTAAACTGATCCTTTTTAAAACTAGCAGCCTGATTAAAAAAAAAATTCTTCCAATTTATAAACATCATTCCTGTGTGTGTGCCTTTAAAGTTTAAACTATATTGTTTCATTTTGTCTATATAATATTGCATGGATCTTTCACTGTAGTTCTTTGGAAAGAGGATTTTGCATCCCCAGATTTGAGCTTTAAAGCTTTGTTTGACCTGTACCTTGCTTCATCTACTACATATTATTCACCACTCCCTCTGTAAACCTAACTGCAGCTTTATAATAATCATATACATGATAGAATCATATATTGATATATCACCAGTCCAGCACCTGTCTGACCTGCTACTGTTGCTTTGTCTAAATATTATATTGCAAGTTCATTTCATCGCATGCCAGATTGCTATTTCAGAGGCATGTTGCTCAAAAACACCATCTGTTTTACTTTGAAACATATTTTGAAAAAAACATAAACTTTAGAGAAGGCCAAGCATAGAAACCCCTTGATCTTTGAAATTTGACATGTTCAATCCCCTCTTATTGAGCTACTATATCACCAGGTTCCATGCATCTAAGTGGAAATATATATATATAAAACTATGGATGTATTATTATTATTATTATTATTATTATTATTATTATTATTATTAAAAAAATAGGACGTTAAAGATGGCTAGCAGGGGAAAAAACACAGGTCCTACCTGTCTGAAATGTTGCAGGATTGTCAACTTGATTCCCGCCCTCTTTCTTTTTTCCTTTCTCCATCTGTGATGGAACTCCTACTTGGGGACTTCCCTGGCATTTTTCTGGCCCATGTAGGACCGGTATGGATAGTTAGCCTTGGTGAAGACTTGATGTTTTCATCCCCCAAAAAGTTTTTGATTTGGGTTTCCACTGTAATGAGGCTGCATTTTAATGTTTTTTGTTGTTTAGTCATTTAGTCGTGTCCGACTCTTTGTGACCCCATGGACCAGAACACGACAGGCACTTCTGTCTTCCACTGCCTCCCGCAGTTTGGTCAAACTCATGCTGGTAGCTTCGAGAACATTGTCCAACCATCTCGTCCTCTGTCATCCCCTTCTACTTGTGCCCTCTATCTTTCCCAAGATCAGGGTCTTTTCCAGGGAGTCTTCTCTTCTCATGAGCTGGCCAAAGTATTGGAGTCTCAGCTTCAGGATCTGTCCTTTAATGTTTTAATGTTGTATTTTAATCTTGTTTTGTAAGTTGTATTTCAATTAATTGTTTTTATATTTGGTGTTAGCCACCCTGAGCCCGGTCTTGGCTGGGGAGGGCAGGTATAAATATATATTTTTTCTGAAATGCGTGTTAAACACGAAAGTATTCACCTGCCAATGGAAGGGTAGTAAGGAGGGAGCCAGTCTAACTTCTCTAGGGAGAGAGTTCCAAAGTCTGGAAGCAGCCACTGAGAAGACCCTCTTCCACATTACTACCAAGCATGTCTGTGAGGGTGGCAGGCCTGAGAGAAGGGCCTCTGCAAAGATCCCCAAACCGAAGGGTATGAGGGGATATGGTCTTTTAGATAGCTTGGGCCTAATAAACTCCAGTCAAATCAAAGACTGGCTAGGTGTTATGCATCCGTCTACTAAAGAGTGTTCATCAACATTCCCCACTCAATTGCTGACCAGCTTGCTAGTCCAAGGAATTCAAACTGGAACCTTTCACTTTCTCTATGACTGAGTTACAGCCCTTTTGTTCAAGAGGTGCTGGGTCTTTTTCATTTTTCTTTGTTGTATCCGTGCCAAAACATGTTGCTATATTTGGAACTCTTTATGTGCAGCTGTCAATATGTAGTTTTTCTCCCCAGGTATGAAAATCACTGACATTTGTTGTATCCCTAATTATTACCAATATTGGTGTGATTGCTTGGAAGTGCACTTATTAAGCCTTTTATGAGGAAATCTGTCTTTAAAAGCAGCATAATAAAATACTTCTGTGATCAGCTGAAAATTATAAGGTGTGTTTTCTGGCTACAAAATTTAAGACAGACAAGAGCAGAGACCCACAGAAGAGGGAAGAAGGGGGAGAAATTGCTAGAACTCTCTCCCCTAAGATTAGTCAGTGAGGCCTGAGCCCCACCCCGGGATTGTCAGATTTTAAAATGCTGCTGTTATATGAGAGCTAATTGATAAAAGTACAGTCCGTTTCCTAGGACCCAGCTCTTGAATGCAACACAGTCCTTGTTGTTCCTTCTGAGCAGAGCTTTGTTATTGAATTGTAGCGATGCTGGCATCAGGCAATCAGCTCTGTGGCTCTGTCTCACCATATTGGCCACTACTGCTACACAGCAAATATCAGTGTCGCCCGATATCAGCGTTCAGGGTAGTGTGGGTCAATGTGGGGGTGAAATCAGGACTGTGAAGATCATAGAATTGCAGAGTTGGAAGTGACCCCGAAGAAGAAGAAGAAGAAGAAGAAGAAGAAGAAGAAGAAGAAGAAGAAGAAGAAGAGGAGAAGTTTGGATTTGATATCCCGCCTTTCACTCCCCTTCAGGAGTCTCAAAGCAGCTAACATTCTCCTTTCCCTTCCTCCCCCACAACAAACACTCTGTGAGGTGAGTGGGGCTGAGAGACTTCAAAGAAGTGTGACTGGCCCAAGGTCACCCAGCAGCTGCATGTGGAGGAGCGGAGACGCGAACTCGGTTCCCCAGATTACGAGACTACTGCTCTTAACCACTACACCACACTGGCTCTGAAGATGAATAGGTTGAGGCAATCTGGTTTCCCCGCTGGTGCTTAAAGTTGTTTTAAATATACAATGCATGAAAATTCAACTTTTAAAGCCTGCAGAACACCACATTACCACAGAAAACTTTAAATGGAGACATTAGGAAATATAATGAACCAAAGAAGAAATGGTTCCATTTAATTTTCACCAACAAAAATATTTAGGGTGAAAGGAGAAGGTCAGTAGTAAGAACTTAATAAAACAACAACTCTAGTTTCCCTATTTACTACCTGCGTGCAACTACTTCATTCACTGACGGGAAGCTTTGACACCAATTCCTTTTCAAACATGTGCTTCTTCCTGCGGTGATCCCAGCCAATCATGTAGGTGATATGATCTTTCCATCACACCATTTATCAACTTTAGCTATTGAATAATGTCTTGAAACCAAATCAGAGTGAGGGGTATACTTCCTAATGCTGCCATCTATACCCAGTCAGATTTGAATATCTGAAGATGCCGCTGAAAGTAAAATAACTGTGAATGGACAAACATTTTCACCTCCCTCCCTCCTCAGCCCCCTGGAAACATTGCTGAAATGTGGAAGTGCATTTCTTAAGCAGTCAACTTTCTCATGAAAGGCACCTCCTCTTTCGACTCAGCCTTCAAAACAGAAGCAATGAGAGAAGAGAATGACTTATTCACTCAAATATATTTGTTAAATCGACGCTGTGGCTTTGCAGAATGGAAATTTTGGTGAATAAATCAGCTGCTGAAAGGTTTAGAATGACAACACAATAGATCTACTGGATCTAATATGCAGGGACCAAATCTAGGATTCATCAGGTTACAGGAAAACATTCTGGAGTCCTTTCCAATAGCGGTATGAAAAGATTGCACCTCCTCTGGGCTAACTTGTCCTTGTGGAGGTGGGGTGGAATCCATCTGAATAAGAATGAAGCACTATCTTCCGCTCTCCAATTAAAGCCTGCAAGGGAGGGAGGGAGCCAATTGATTCTCGTACAAATGCTTCTCAAAACACAGAATGGGAATATGTGAAGCGTGTCCTTCATAGAACAACAGTTTTATTGTGTCGCTTCCATTAAATCACAAGGTCAGCCTTCAGGAAAAAGCAGTGAGGTGGGCGCTTTTATGTGAACAACTGGCTCCTTCCCCCCGCCATTCCAAGCAAAAGAGTGTCAGAGGAAGAGGACAGACTCTTAGAACAGAGCCATACATTATCTTTGCCACAGAACTACTGTCACCCAAGGTGGCTTCACCATGGTGAAGTTTAGATATCAACAACATGCAGATAGATCATCATATGCTATATCAGGGCAGCCCAACTTTTCATACCTGTGGGCCACACACTGCCTTTGTTATGTACGGAAGTTCTCGTTGTGTGTGCAGTGAAGCGAGGCCAAGGTTTGATACCCTTCCCTCCCCAGCCTTCGTGCTTCCTTCCCAAAGCTGGCTAAGTGAGGTGGCAGGCACTAACTCGGCTTTTGGAAGGAGGGCTCTAGGACCCTGTCAGAGCCTTCGTGCCTCCTTTCCAAAGCCCAGCGCCTTGCTTACTGGGCTTTGGGAAGGTAACGCAAGAGCTACAGGGGAGGGGGTCCTCAAATGCTACCATCAGGCCACACATTAGACCACCCTGTGTTATATCACCTTGTTCCAGCCTGCTTAAGGATGATGTGAATTGGCCCAGTATCAGGCCAGGGATGACAAAACCTGCAGCCATCCAGATGTTGGCATACTCCAGTTGCCATTGGCCCCAGCCAGCCTGGCCCACTGGTCAGGGATAGTGGGAGCTGTAGGCTAGCAGCATCTGGATGGCTTCATGCTCCCCAACTCCTGTTTTAGGCCAAATTATTTCATTCTGTCAAGAAATAGCCTTCTTCTTTCTAGGTACTCTGATTGCTTGCTAATTGGAGATAACCTGCCACGTGTTGTACCAAAATCTATCCTGCATTATTTCTTCCTGCACAAAGGAGGCTTCCGTGTTTCTGCCTCATTCTCAAGGGTCTTAAACATTTATTTAGAATTTCTATGGGTTTGGGATTTTGTGTTCATCTTACCATTGTTCAGTGGCTGAAGCTGCTGTGTGTTTCCAGTAAACGTATCTGCAGCCTCCCTGGCTATTGAGGCTTCCTAATCTGAAAAAAACTTGATGGGATAAATTATGTCACGCTGTCTTAACCTGGTCTTTGTAGCACTGGCACCTAGGAAGGCTGCAGAGAGCAGGCTGCTGGTGGGGTGGTTTCTAGATCAAATGGAAGGACACTCACAAACATCCCTCAGAAACCTCAAAAGTCAGGTAAGTATGAGAAAACTCCATAAGAATTTCACCAATTTTTTTTCTCTCCCAGTTAATAATTTTCAAATGCAATTTCTCTTCCCATTAATTAACATTAAAACAAATAAAGAATATAAAGTTTAAAGTTGGTCCTGTGAGGAGAGGGGGCAGTCCAGCTGGAGCTCCTTCTAGGAAAATTGAGCCTGGTTAGTGGAAAATGAGAAAGTTTTTCATTTCTTTCCATCAGACCACTAGTCTCACCTGTCAGGTGAGTCTTTTCTCTTTCAAAAAAAAAAAAAAGACCTACAGCTGAAGGAATAACTATCTGAATTGTTGGAGCAGAACAGAATAGCTTGTGTGGTCGAATTTGGCTAGGGAACTTCCTGCTAACTGGAGAAGGCTGCACTTTTTCTTTTGTGTCAGAGCTCAGCTGCTGTTCATCAGCTGGGAAACTGGCCCATCAGCTGCATTAACATAACTTTGTTTAGAAACTGTAAGCTTCTAATAAATGCAAATTTCAACCCACAGCCCCATGTGATTCTGTGTCAATGGCAACTGTTGACTTCTAGAAGAGAGAGAGAGACAGCCGTGTTTTTGAGCTGAGTTTAGCTTTGCTCACTGTTATTCACAGAACATTTGATATTTGAAATTCCAGCTCTGAAATCAGAAACACACAGCAAAGCAGTGACAGCTGGGATGGAAAACTTGGGGGATATATTTATTTGCACATACTTTGCAACAGCATTTTCCTAATGGAGCTGACACCAATCTGCACATATAGTTTCATAATGGTAAGGCTGCCTGCTGAAAAGGCATCCAAGGGCAAGGAGGACGGATGGACATGGACGCTTGACCACAGTGAAGACCTACTGGGCTTCAAGTGTCAAAGCTGGATCTAGGATCACCCCCAAGACTATGTACTTTTTCCTTCAGAGAGAGTGTGCTCTATCCAACACAGTCTGAATTCTGAGCTCTTTGATTTGGAAACTGGCCACCAAAAGTGTCTCCATTTTTAGCAGAGTGTTGTGCAAACTGGGAGCCCATTCTTTCTCAGCACAGCAATGGAGCCATTTGCAGGACACCTATATGAACAGTTCCCACCCACCCCAATGCACACCGATGTAAAATGCCATGCAGCCCCAAGATGCAGCCACGATAGGCATGTGCATAATGCATGGATAATGCAGAAAATGTTTGCCTCTCTTTGGCAATACTAATCACACAAAGTTGAATCTTAATTAAGCCTGTTTCCCTGAAAGCTGTTCCTCTTTTCTCTCTTCTCATTCTGTCTACACAGTCATGCATATTATGGTCACGCTTGTCTGTGAAAGCACCATTTATTTATTTTTTTAAAATATTTGGATCACTAGAGCATAGTACTAAGGTCACAAATACTGGGGATAAGACTTCTTTGCAATTGCATTCTTGCAGCTTTGGGTGAGGGGTTCATTTCTTCTCTAATTCAAGGTTAACAAATAGGCTTCCCTTTGAAGCTCTCATTTGCTATGCATAACTCAGCCAAGCGACGCAGCCGCCTGCATTGTATGTTTCCCATGTTAATGTGTCCCATTGATCCCAACAGGGCTTGGAGATGCTCCATACTGATTAGGAAGGTTTTTTAAAAAACCTGCAATCTTCCTAGTAATTCTGGTCCAGCTTTTACACTCCTGTGTGCCATGTTAATTAGAGTCACTCATCTAAGCACTAGGTTTTAATTCTCCACCATGTACCTAGGCCTCTAGGAACCAAGATGCTGGGAAAATATCCAATGAGAGTGCAAATTGATTTTTGTTTCACAGATATAATGCCCCTTAGCCTTTAAAAAGGACTTCTGCTGCAAGTCATAGAAGAATATAGCAATTTTCTTAGCCGCCTTCTCTTCTCTTCTCTTCTCAGAAGAGGTGGGAAGAGATGTCTTCCTTTCTCCAGTTCAGGGAGGCTTTGCAATGGCATTTGGAGTGCTAAAGGAGCTGCTGTAATTCAATGAAGAGCTTATCTAGAAGACAGAGGCTCCATCCCTTCTTGGTTCTCAGCAAGTATCCAGGAAGGTACTTACAGAATTACATGTGCTTTCCTCTCCACCTGAATAGCCTCATGCTCATGCTAAAGCTGGTCATTTGACTAGTGCTATGGAGCTTCTGCCTGGTTCACCATCACCTCCCATCTTGTAGCCCTATGGGGTGGCAAAGTAGCAGTGGGTAAGAGCTAGCCAAGAATCCAGACAACTGATGTGAAGACCTCTGATCCTGGGGCAGGGTTCTCCGAATCTGGTGGCTCCTTAGGGTCACTAGCAGATTGGAAATTTGCTTGAGCATTCTTCTCCCACTGCTCTTACTCCAAGGAGAGGCCAAGTTCCAGTTTGGGGCAGGACTGAACCCTGACAGGAGGTTTCCTACTATGAGGTTGGTGCTGTGCAGGACTGTGGAGCTGATGATCAAGCAAGGATGCTGGCCACTCTTTCAGGTAAGGGAGATAAATCCATTCTTTCTTTAAAATATTTATATGTTTTGTTTAAGAGTAAAAACTATCTCAAGGTGGATTCCATAAAAGCAATAATGTACCACACAATGCAATCACAAATCAAAAACATTCATAAGCCAGCAATAATAAAACAGACAACATCCAGCCCTGAACTAAAACATAAATATAACCAAAACAAACAAACAGAAGAAAGCATAGCAAACAAAATGTGCACTTCAAGGAGAAGCCAGTGAGAACAGGGTTCTTCCCCCAGATCAGTCTTAAAGACCTGATGAGTCATAGTCCAACAGCAACTTGGCAGTTAATGGTTTTCTCCTGATCTCCTTGATATATCCAGACTGCCTGCAAATCACCCCTTAGAGAATGTTTTCAGAATGTTCTTCAGGGTAACCACTTTTCCAAACACTGGTGAGATGCAGAAGTTCTACCTTAAAATCCCAGCCATAGCTCAAGCAAGGGATTGGAGAGGAATTCAATTAAGCTCACATTTAAAGACAAGGATACCAGACTCACACTTTCTGAAACAGTACATATGCCAAAAGTCAGCTATCCTTCTAAATTTGCACCTCCCTCTCTGGCTCAGGCTCACAGCTACAGTGGCCCTATTATCATACACAATCAAGTGGGCCCAATTCAAGGCAGGACCCTGCTTTAAAAAACACATAGATACAAGGTGAATCTTTGGATTCACACACACTCCTGTTAAATACATCTTGTGTTTGGCTCACATAAACAGAACCCATTAGTCATATTCAGCCATTCACTCCATCTGGTTATCCATTTTGTGGAGTGGGACAGTACCCATCCCCACATCCCCCATCATTCACATGTTAAGAATGACACCTACAGATATGAGCTTACTGTACATCCATAGGTTCCCTCTGTGATTCAGCTTCCAGAAATGAAGTTCTTCAAGTTCTACTTTTAGTAGTCTTTGGAAGCATTCTGAAGCAGAATATCACTCAGTAATTGGGGGCATCAAATCTAATAACCTGCGTTCTAGACCCCCGTTTCTTGTACAGGTTCTCTTGCAGAAGAAAAACCATCTCACCCATTTTAACTATTCATTCCCATCTAGAGTAAATCAAAACCTAGAAATATGGTTTTACCACTCTAAAGGAAAAACTGCAATTGTCTCCTCGCCTCACCCTCCTGTCACTGACTCCGCCATCCAGACTTCACCTTGGATAAGTGGCACATAACTTTCTCTGATAAAATAATAAAGGAGACTTCTATGAGCAATCATCAATATGACAAAAAGTCACAGAAATCCATCCATCACTGGTGACAGCTGCCAACAACCTCTCAAGCAAAGCAGCAGCAGACTGGGAAACAAATTGAGGAGGTGTCCCACCACTCTTGTCTCCAATGCCACATAAAGACAGCGCGGGCTGGTCTGGCACGATGCCTCAGTCCTTAAACATCACTATTCATTTCCCCCTGCTGTTTTGTCCATCCTTGAAGATGTGTCACTAAGATTGACTGATGCAAGTAGCGAGCGCTCTCTCTCTCGTGCATGCGCTCTCTCTCTCTCTCTCTCTCTCTCTCTCTCTCTCTCTCTCTTCCCCTCTCTCTTGCTTGCTTAGTCAAACAAAAACAAAACAACAAATTAAGAACAGCAAGTATAAACATGATTGATTCAATATGTATGTCCTTTTCACAATCTTAAAGCATTATTCCAACCTTCCCCCCCCCCTACACACACACACTTATTTCTTGCTATTTGGGCTTTCAAAATCATTCTGTAATAGCCGTTGCTTGGAAAATCATAGCAAATGAGAATGGAAGCATCACACAAAATACTTAACAAAATACTCTTACTACAATGGCTGGGTGCCAAATGGCCGTGCCCTTGCCTTTCATTGTCTGCTATTTTCTCCATAAGTGCTTCCATTCATGCACTCACATTGAACATGGTTCAACACTCTATGAAATTCCTATGATTATTCCATCACCCCTTTTAAAAGAAATACTACTCCCTGTATGCTTAACGTTGTTAAGATGCCAGTTGTGGGCACAATGGTGCCCCTGAGGACTTTCCCTGATGCCCACATCCCTTCGCCTTTGCCAAGAGTGTTACCTTCCCTCCCTGAAAAGCACATCAAATCGATGGGGATGGGAAGAGTTTTGTTCTTTCCCATTTCTTTTAGCTCTGTGTGTTTTTCAAGATTCAGATTGGCAGCTGAACCCAAAGTAGAGTGACTAAGAAGGCATGAGGCAAAGGGAAGTGATCTGGGAGACTAAGGAGGGGGAATACAGAGTGACTGGGGGTTGGGGGAGAAAGAAGAAAGAGTGGGGAGAAGATGCTTACACACAAAACAGACAAGTTGGATCAGTAAAACAATCATCTTGAAATTGCATGTTTTTTCATGGATTTTGCCCCACCATAAACCACCAACAAATCACAGATCTCTTCTCTCCATTGACTGAACTGTAATGGATTGTAGTCATTCATAGGCATCCCAGTTGAAAAACCTATAGTGAAGTCTTATGGTTTCTGCTGCAACAGTTTCATTGATTCTGCCTTGAAACCCTATTTTCACTGTACCTGACATATGTATATCTGCATTATTGGTGGTTATGCCCACCAGTGACTTAAGACTTAGTACTTAGCAGATTGCTTTCATTATCCCTGTAGACAGCTGCATAACCAGTCTGAACCAAAGGTGATCTTGGGGTCATATGTTGCTCAGTCACTTTTTCAGGTTTTCACACTCCATTTTTTGACAGATGGTAACAGCTGTTTCCTTTTGGTTTTCATTTCTGAAGGTTTGGCATCTAGTAGATGGCGGTACTAAATTGAGGACACATCCCTGACCTATAAACTGCTTCTTGAGCTATTCTTTTACATGGCTCAGATTCTCAGGTGACTCTTGTATATGGTTTGCAGTATTTATTTCTTTAACTGCACAATCTTATACATGTCTACCCTGAAGCCCCACTGACCTAGGAAATTAGGTATAAGATTTCAGCCCAAATCTTGTTTTCAGCTGTTTTCTTCATTTTTAAAATTGAGTCCACAATGTGCTTTTAATCCCTTCCAACACTGATATTTTTTGAAATTATACATATCTGCTCATTCTTGCAAAACATTATTTGGGTTGGGGAGCAGATCGGCACTGTTCAACTTAATAATTGCAAGAGTGGAACTTTTTTTAGTTGAATATTGCTCTCTAATTTGCAGGAACTGTTTGAAATTTCTTCACTTTCAGTTCTGAGATTAGCAAATAGGATTTCATGAGATACACAGTAACACTGGAACCTTCAGAGCTCACTCTTTTTCCTTGTCCTGTAGATGTGCTGGATAAGTCCCTGGCACTTATAAACTCTACTCTTCATATAATGGAGGGACATTTTGCAAAGGGCTTTTGAAAATTGTCTCCAATCATCTAAAAGAAGAGAGTAGGAAGACAGAGGGAAACATCATTAAACATAATTGAAAAACAAAGGAGATAAAATTCGAACATGTTAGAGTTGCTGCAAGCAGAATCTCTGATCTAGACCTTGTGTAGAGTTGGGAAAAATTGCTCTCCACCACAATAATGACTTATGAAGCTTTGCTGCAAAACAGCCTTAAAATAGTTAAAAATAAATGTTACAAAGATTAGAAAGTAACACATTGCTTTTAAATTAATGTGGCCCAATCTTGTTTTTAATCCTTTATAGAGTTCAGAAAGCTTTCCTCTCTCTGGTCCCAGAGAGAAATCCATATATATATATATATATATATATATATATATATATATATATATATATAATTTTTATTAAATTTTTCCTTTTACAAATTCGCCATCTCAAACATTATTCACAAATTTCAACTTTTTGGACTTCCACCAGCTTCTCCACCAATCATCCATATTTTTCATTTTTACGCATTCTCTATATTTAGTATTGCCATTTAATATTATCCTTTCAATTCTATTTCTTTTTTACAATACCTCTTTAACTTTCACAAAGCCTCTTTAAAACCCACTAGCGTTGTCTGTTCGCCATATATGCTTTTCAGATAATCTGTAAACTTTCCCCAGTCCTCGATAAACTTGTGATCCCGTTGATATCTAATCTTCCCAGTCAATTTGTCCAATTCTGCATAGTCCATAAGTTTCATTCTCCACTCTTCAAGGGTCGGTAACTCCTCTTGTTTCCATTTTTGGGCCATTAATATTCTTGCTGCTGTTACTGCGTATTGAAAAAGTTTGTGGTCCCTTCTATTTATCTCTCTTCCTATTATTCCTAACAAAAAGGCTTCTGGTATCTTTACAAATGTGTATTTAGACATCTTCTTCAACTCATTGTATATCATTTCCCAGAAACCCTTTACCTTCTTACATTCCCACCACATATCGAAAAACGATCCTTCTTTTTCTTTACATTTCCAACACTTATTACATGTTTTAAACATTTTTGCTAACTTAACCGGTGTAATATACCATCTATATACCATTTTCATAATATTCTCCTTTAACACAGTACATGCAGTAAATTTCATATTTTCATTCCATATTTTTTCCCAATCAACCAATTGTATATTATAACCAAAGTCTCTGGCCCAATGTATCATAACCAACTTTACCTCCTCATCCATCGTTTGCCATTCCAACAACATTTTATACATTTTTGACATTTGGTCAAGGTGGAGACCAAAGCATGTATATCCAAGTGGCCTTGCAAAAGAATCTTACCAATAAATCCAGTAAACCTTTTTTCTGTATGTCTTTAAAATTTTGTTTGTCCTCTGTTTCCTTTCTCCAGTGGTTTGACGTCATTTTCCAGTCTCACTGATTTTCCCCAAGAATGGATTGGTAGACCTTGTCTACTGCCAACATATTTTTCCCCTGATAGAGCTCCATTAGGTAGTGTTTTGAAAACATATATGACAATTAAGCCTTTCTGTAACTACTTAGCACATAATTCTGCAGAACTGGTTCCGACATTGTAATATTTCACATAGATTCTTTTTTTAAAGATTCCTATGCTGTTTCAAGGTTTAGCATTCAGAAAAACTCAACATCTTGGGTCTTTATCTGGTCCTCACTCTCGTCAGTTTTGGAAGAAATCTAAGTGACTATCTCTAGGAATCTTTGTAGATCAGACTGCTTCTGTGAATTAGATCAGGGGTATCCTAAGAGGGTGGTCCAGGTAGGTTTCCAAATGAAGAGAAGAACAGAAACGCAACTATATTTCAAAATTCACACTTCTCTGGATTTTGTGGTGCAGATCTCTAACCAAGTAACAGGTAAAACAAAAGGCATAGGGTGCATAAAAGTGCACGTTAGTGGGGGAAAATGCAAATAAATGTAGGGGAAATAGCTCTGCAAAAATGCATATATGAAAATTGGTATATTCAGAGATATTTGTACAAAAATGCTGGTGTGTTTTCAGGAGGGTTTTTTAATATAAAAGATTGCAAACTGGTGTAGATTTGTAGAGAAATGCCAATAATTAGAAAAATGAGAAAATAAGAGAAATGAAAATCAAAGGATTCACCCTTCCTGGGACCTGAGCCCCAGGTATTTTATATTGGGCTGCGGATCTCATGCCATTCCCCCACTTTTAAAAAATCTAAAATCTTATTTGGGGTGGAAAAAGCTTTGCTTAAAGAGTGGCTGAGCATACTGCAAAGCTCAGTACCAATTAGGTCTAGCCACCCACCATATTACAGTACTGAGTGGGGGGGAGGGATGCAAAAATGACAGAGGCTAGAAACAGACTGTTTTACCCAGTTCTAATAGTAAACAGTTCTGTTCCTGCCAACTAACTGCTGGTGTCTTCCAGGGGCAGTTAAAAAGCATATTACAATGGTTTTGTTCATATATCTTGTGTCCAAACATATTCTTATCTAGCGTTGTCAACAACAAATATTGGATAGTCCTGTGCATTGGGTGTGCTTCTATTTTTACTTCCCCCCTTAGTTTCCCCATATGGTTTAGCCCACTGAACCTAATGTCTTATTTTGATAATTTCTTAAAGCCATAGGAACTCTCAACAGTGCATGAATTTGAAGTGGTGCCTGTGGAGGATTTTCGTGGGATACAACAGCAACACCTCAGGGAAGCAGAGGCACAGTGGTTCCCTCCCATCAGTGGGCCCTATCTTCATTAGGACAGGAATGGGGCAGTGGCAAGGTTGGCAAAGATCCAGATCGGTGGCAGAATGGGCATCCCACATCTATGGCATGCCGACACCACCAACCTTGAGCTCCGCTGACCTTGCCACTACCTTACCATGCCCCACCCTGGCAAATGCAGTCCCCTTTCTGTGCCACTGCTGAGATACAGCTCTGGTAAACAACCTAGATCTTAAAACGCATATTTAGAACTTGTATCAATTTTTCAGGTTTGCATATTTAGAACTTGTATCAATTTTTCAGGTTTGCTTTGATTACCACTTTAATTCTTCCCAATTTAAATTAGTCACAGCCCGTAGATCCAGTACAGATTGTGCATCAAATTATTTTCTCTGGAATCCAGTTGTGCTGACTTGTCTGTATACCTCCAGTTCAGATTATATTTTAAAAGCTCTTGCAATTCCCTTCCCCCACACCCCCTGCCCAGTAAGTTATTACTAATCCAGCATTTAAATGATGATGGTTCAACTTACCATGATGTTTTAAATTATTTAAAGGTGTTGCATTCGCCTTGTATCAATAGAATCCAGTGTTTTGTGAGAAGATCCGGGTGCCACTCCTCTTCTGGAGCTGAAGAATGCAGTGCACTAATGAATGAATGAATCACATGGGTCTTTATATCGGTTGTAATCCATTTCTGCCTGTGTAAAGACAACTTTGCCTTCAGTTTTCCTTTTCTAATTCTTTTTAAAAGCAAAATGATTCAATTTGTGGCATTTTCTGTCTTCTTTCCTATATGCTATGCAGGCACTTATGATCCGGCTGATACCACAGTTGTACCAGGCACTTGCCATTTCCACATGTGTCCATAGCAGTGGGGCAATGTGCCATATTTTGCAAAGGACAGTCCTCTGTTTGAAGGGCTGTGCATTCCAAGCCTGGTTTAAAGACAAACAATTATAAGAAAGGAAGAGCAGGGACCTTGAAGCTGGCCATCAATAGTGTACAACCAAGTCATACCACAGTGAGATGTATTTACATCTATTTAAGTTATAGTGATTTCTAAGTTTACAGCTTACATATAAATTAGCATATGTATAATTTATGCAAATTGGTGCCCTCTTTTGGGGGTGAAGAATTTTCTCTTTGTTGTCCATTCACCCATGTTTGGAGTGTGTGTTCATGCTAGAATTTTGTTTGCACCTAAGGCCGACTATCATTTAGCATTTTAAAAGTACTTTTTCATGGCAGGGAATCCATTTGCTCGTCTGTCACCCAAACCTTTCTGTTGCTTTCCAGCACTGCATCTACCCACCGCAAGCCACAGGGTTACCTAAATCTCAGTAATCTGCCTGAGTTTTTGCAGCCCACTGTGCAGCAATTCATAAGCAACTCACCCAGCTCCCCCAATCCCCAAGTTGTGTTTACAGCTTTAAATCCTTTTCCTCCTTCACTCTGAATTCTAGCAAGGAATATCTGTCCTTTCTGTATGTAACGTTTCTTTGGGGTGCACAGTACGCTTCAAATGTATTAATCAAAACCTGAATTCTTTCCTTATCTGCATTTTCAACAAACGGAAAAGTATTAAATACCTTTCCTACTTCTTTGTCTGCCACAAGACGAAATGGTGCTGATTGAAGCTTCTCTCATCTTTCTTATCTGCTCCACGTGCACTGCAGTACAATTCAAATCCTTGTTCCCAGATTGTCCTGTTCTCTGCAGCATTCCCTTCCAACACCAGCTTTCATGGAGGCTGCAAACAGTCCAGTTTGTCATCATGCCCTTACTTTCAGTTTCTCTTCTGATGCCTTGTTGACCTTGCGCTGCCACAAATCTGGTCACATGCAGCCCCTCCAAGTGTTCCTATATTCCAAGGACAGTCCTGGATTTAAAGAAGCCACCCCAGTTTCTGATTTGATCCCAGAATGTCCCGCTTTTCCTTAGGACATTTCTATTTTCATTGGGAAAATGTTGAAGGGTGTGGAGTTATCCAGCCCCTTAGCAATCTGAAGGCAGCCTTGAATAGAAGTAATTTTCATTGGTTTTTTAATGGTTGAATTGGACCTCGGTGTCAGGGCTAGGCTCCTATTGGGTACTTCCAGTTTACTGCAATACTCCAGGGTTCACCAACCTTCTTACACCCATAGGCACATTTACAAACATGAGAAACTGTTGTGGCCACATGCACATATCGCAACCAAGTAAAAATCAAAACATATTCTACTGGCTACATTGAAACCTAATTTCTCCTTTCAAGCCTACTTTCCTTAGTGCTGAAAGCCTAATAATATCAGTGTTCCCTGAAAATCTCCAGTACTGTATTGACATTATATATACAGGGTGGTACCTCTGGTTACATACTTAATTCGTTCCGGAGGTCCATTCTTAACCTGAAACTGTTCTTAACCTGAGGTACCACTTTAGCTAATGGGGCCTCCCACTGCTCCCGCCGTGTGATTGCTGTTCTCTTTCTGAAGTAAAGTTCTTAACCCGAGGTAATATTTCTGGGTTAGCGGAGTCTGTAACCTGAAGTGTATGTAACCTGAAGCATATGTAACCCAAGGTACCACTGTATTCTAATCAACCATTTTTAGTTAGTCTTGCTTTAAGTTTTCCAAAGCCCTACAGTTTTGAAGGGGGCAGCTAATGATGACAATGATATATATCTACTGTATATCTATTTCTATCTCATCTCTAAATACAGCCAGGCAGCTCAATTCCTTCCCTTTTTGCATCCGGTACCTAGATCCTTACTGCAATGACATACCCTCAAACACTCTACCACAGTCTTGAAATTATATTAACTAATGTGTCTTTCCATTATAAACAAAGAAGTGCAGTTAATCATTTTCTCCCAGTCTTTTGTGTGTGTCTGTGTTTTTTAGAAGTCTTCTTTAATGTCGTGTGGTTAAAATACATATCTATATCTACAGTGCAGAGCACTCTTTGTACTATTTCTTCCTTCAAATTTCCTTGGCAATCGTGTTCAATTTTATTTTTGCAATCCGAGTCCTTTTTTGATGTATTAAATTGAAAATATCATCTATTATATCTTTTCTCTTCTAACCTCAAAAGAGAAACAGCTTTATAACTATTGCTTTTTGTTCCCAATTACTTACACAGTGGATAGAAATTGAATCTTTAGGCTTTATCTTAGGTAATATAACAGATCCCTTATCATGATATCGTTTTGCTGTATTTTTCTTTGTAAGCAGTGTTCTCCCCAACTCATTTATCTTACCATATATCTTCTTATTAAGGAATTTGGTGGGCCTAGTTCCTCAGTTAATGATTGCATTAAATTCTTCATAAAGTAGCTCTTTGCAATTGTCCTACACAGTGTGTTTCACTGTAAGATTAAGAAATAAATTCACACCTAGTATATGTTCACATTGTCATGGGGCTCCAAAAATATTTATGGAATACAGTTCACTTCTAATAAGAGAGAGAGAAAGCCACTCACTATTTTTTAGGAATATTTTTACAATGTCCACAATTCCTCTCCCTTTTGCAAAAATGATCCCTTGCTCATTTAAATTACCCCCACTCTCAGTTGTCCTCATTGCCATCATCACATAGGGTCATCCATACTTCCATTTGTCCCATGATTCCTAGTCACAAGACCGAGAGGTTTTCCTGGGGGTAGAGGTGGGACAAAATAAGAAGTTCTTGGACCCTTGACTAGAAACCATGGGACAAACAGATGTGAGGAGGAGCCCATTGTCAAATGTGTTTGATTTGTAGTTTGGCTGAGTAATCTGCTGAAGATGGACTATCGCATGGATTTCATTTTCCAGCCACCCATTCAACTCTTATGACACCACAGATTCTTGCTATGAAAGCTTCTTACCTTAATTCTCTTAAACAAAAGGGTTTTTAGCACACATGCATTCGATGTACATAGACACCTTAATTGCTTGGCAATATACTGTATTTATATACTCAGTTGTGTATACGGTAACTGCCACTGTCCCAGTGACTGCCTCATAGCTTTCCTTTCTGAAGTATTGTTAGATGAATTTGTGTAAGTGGTTCAATACAGTAGGTAGCATAATAGGCCACACCCCTTGGAGTTCCAGATGGGCAGAGTTGCTGCTCAACATTCAGACAGATGCGCCCACATGCCCAGGTATCTCTTTTTTTATAGTAATATTTATTAAAGTTTTGTTTAAACAATAAAAAACATACAAAGTAACATACAATTTTCCAATATCCACAGTTCATTCTCCTCATTGGACTTCCTCACAGCTCTTGTTCCTGCATTCCAAACTCTTAAATTTTACCAGCAATTTATTAACTTGTTTCAATTCATATAATGTGATTTTCCAATATTAAATCTCAAATTTTAGACAATTTAAATCACCCCTTTTAAGACTTAGTTTTAACATACTATTTATCCAAAATTTGTCTTTACTTTTAATTGCATTTAGATTCATGTTCCTTATAACTAATTTGTTGGAGCCATGTTGTTACTAGTCTTACATCCTTCTTAACATTCATACAATTTACAATGTTTTTGTAGATAGTCCTTAAATTTCTTCCAGTCCTCCTCCACCAGTTCTTCTCCCAGGTCTCGAATTCTGCCAGTCATTTCCGCCAGTTCCATATAGTCCATCAGTTGCATCTGCCATTCTTCCAGTGTGGGCAAATCTTGGGTTTTCCAGTATTTAGCAATAAGTATCCTTGCTGCTGTTGTAGCATACATAAAAAAAGTTCGGTCTTTCTTTTGCACCCTCTGGCCGACAATGCCCAGAAGAAAGGCCTCTGGTTTCTTAGGAAAGGTATACTTAAATATCTTCTTCAGCTCATTATATATCATTTCCCAGAAAGCCTTAACTCTAGGGCAGGTCCACCAGAGGTGAAAAAACGTTCCTTCAGTTTCCTTACATTTCCAACAATTATTATCTGGCAAATGGTATATCTTTGCAAGCTTGACTGGGGTCATGTACCACCTGTATATCATTTTCATAATGTCAGGGGTTCAGGAGCAGAGACACAGGAGAGGGAGCAAATGGAGAGCGAGGAGGAGGAATCCGAGGGGGGAGTAGGCAGTGACAGTGGTCAGAGAGATTCCACGAGTCTCACCAGCGAATCGGAAGACTCGCAGAAGGGAGCGCCCATGGCCAGGGCGAGGGGGGTGCCAAAGGGGAAGCCCCAGAAGGAAGGGGCCAGCGGGGACTCCTTGAGCAGCAGCTGGAAATCAGGACCAGCTTCCCCACCAGAGCACAGTAGGGGGGAGGAGTCCCAGGAATCGGGAACAGTGTTCTCGCCACCAGCGAGAGGAGATGAGTCAGGGTTGACCATGCCCACATCGGAGAGCGGGGGAACGGTCAGGAGGAAGGTTACCGGCTGGGCGCGCGCGCCAAGTTCAAATGTACAGGCGAGCGGCACAGCAGGTAGCCCGGATGAGGAGCCAGGTCCTAAAGCCCGCCGGAAGGAAGGGCAAGACTCAGGAGGGTCAGCGTCAGAAGAGTTCAGGAAGGAGGAAACCCCAGGGGGCAGAAGGACCCAGCGGAGGAAGGAACAGCGCAGGAGGTGGAGCCGGGCTAGGATCTTAAACTGGTGCAGAAGGGGTAGTGATTCAGAGGGGACTTCGCCGATCTGAAGTCAAGACGTAGGGCTGCACGCTCTGGGGTTTGAAATGGAAACTAAACTTCAATAAAGACTTTTGTACATTAATTCAACTGGGCGTTGGTCCTCTGTGAGCTGGGACCTGGAGGCAGTCCTGACACATAATATTTTCTTTCAAGGCATTACATGCCGTGAATCTCAGACCGGTGGTCCATAACTTTTCCCAGTCAGCAAACATGATATTGTACCCTATGTCCTGTGCCCATTTTATCATAGCTGATTTGACCGTTTCATCTTGTGTGTTCCATTTTAGCAGCAAGTTATACATTCTTGAAAGTATCTTAGAACTGGGTTCTAGCAGTTCTGTTTCTAACTTTGATTTTTTCCACCTGGAATCCTATCTTTTTGTCCAGCTTAAAAACTTCTTTAATCTGAGCGTAATGTAACCAATCTCGCACTTTATCTTTTATTTTCTCCATACTCTGCAACCTCCAGTTATCTCCATCTTTTTCTATAATTTCCCAATATTTCGGCCATTTGACCTCCATATTGAGTCTTTTCAGGGCCTTAGCTTCCATTGGTGATAACCACCTTGGGGTCTTATTTTCCAGTAAGTCTTTATATTTTATCCAGACATTGAACACTGCTTTTCTGACAACATGGTTCTTGAAACATGCCCAGGTATCTCACTCAGCCTCTGCAGAAGACTAACAGGGCAAACCCTCTGGAATTTCATTAATGTTGAATGGGAACACACAGGGAAGGCAGCTGATTTATAAATATGTGTTGATGGCTGAGACGTGTGTGTCTGTTGTGTGCTTTTATATACATTAAAATATATCTCTGCATCAATGGACAATAAAGCAGAAGAAAACCTTGCACAAAATAAATGCAGAAGAACCAAAAAACAAAACAAAAAACAGATGAAAGTGTCAACGAGCACTGGAAGGGATCAAGATGCATTAGCTTAACCCTACCCAAACATCACTTGGTTTGTTATATAATTGTTGCTTAATTAGAATTATCCATGCAACATTCAGAAAATACATTTGCTGAAAGGGGGTGAAACCATGATGTTAGCCCACTCAAGGTTAGGGGGCAGATCTAGTGGCAAACCAGGGGCATGGTCAAACTTTCCCCCTTCTTCACATATACAGTGGTACCTCGGGTTAAGTACTTAATTCGTTTCGGGGGGTCTGTTCTTAAGCTGAAACTGTTCTTAACCTGAAGCACCACTTTAGCTAATGGGGCCTCCTGTTGCCGCCGCGCTGCCAGAGCACAATTTCTGTTCTTATCCTGAAGCAAAGTTCTTAACCTGAAGCACTATTTCTGGGTTAGAGGAGTCTGTAACCTGAAGCATATGTAACCTGAAGCGTATGTAACCTGACGTACCACTGTACACAGTATTGATGAAGAATGACTGAAGAAGGCATCTGTGTAGCCCCAATTTCTAGAAATGACCTGTAATTCACAAGTACCTAATTGCTTATATTATTTCCAGCATACATTCCCTTCTCCTCCTTCTGTTCCTTTCAGATCTGCAGATCAGGCTTCACACCCCTCCCAACACATTTGTGCCTAACCACCCATTCACCCTTGCATTCTAGTTTTGCATAATTTCCCTTATTAATACTGTTTCAAAAGTACTTTTCGCTGAGCTACTGATATATTAGCTTGTGATCCAATGTCCTTGATAAGTGAACCATTAATTTTCAATTAAAACTCTAAGTCCAAAGGGCCATAATAACACCCAAGTTAAAAAAAAACAACCCAAAAAAATCTTCAGTGAAATATCCATAGCTTCAAACACCCCTTCATCCAGTTGCTCTCTGCCGTCTTTTATTAGTTTGTATGTCAGAGAAGAATTGGGATACTTCACAAGATGGATACTCTTGTTTCTTTCCATTGCCTCTCTTCCTTTCCTTTCTCTGCTTATTCTTGCAAAATGGTTTGATTTATTACAAATGCAACAAGTCTGAGCATAAGCAGCACACTTGTTAGATACATGGATTTTATCACACATTCCAAGCTCAACCTAAAACATGGCCTCCTTTATCCTTTTGCTTAAAGGTAATGAGACCTTCTCCATTCATCTCTCTTTATTTTATGACACTAGGATGAGAACACTTGAGCCTTTGGCTGAATCAGCTACTCCAACTGACATAAGTACTCCCAGTTTGGAATCAGGACTGGATCATGGAGGAAGTGGAGTAGGCTGTTTCTCATGATTACTTCTTGGTTTTTATTTTATTTTTTATCTAAATTGCATTGTTTTAATTATGACATTGTTTAAACCCGCCTCAAGACCATTTGGGGGAAGGGCAAGCTATAAGTACAAGTGATAAATAAACAGAAAAAGACTGGAGACTGGCTGAGACCATCAGTGAACCTGTTTTGAAGGTGACTATTTCCACTTTGGGACGCGGGTGGCGCTGTGGGTTAAACCACAGAGCCTAGGACTTGCCGATCAGAAGGTCGGTGGTTAGAATCCCCACAATGGAGTGAGCTCCCATTGCTCGGTCCCTGCTCCTGCCAACCTAGCAGTTCGAAAGCACGTCAAAGTGGAAGTAGATAAATAGGTACCACTCCGGCAGAAAGGTAAACGGCATTTCCGTGCGCTGCTCTGGTTCACCAGAAGCGGCTTAGTCATGCTGGCCACATGACCCAGAAGCTGTACGCCGGCTGCCTCGGCCAATAAAGTGAAATGAGCGCCGCAACCCCAGAGTTGGTCACGACCTGACCTAATGGTCAGGGGTCCCTTTACCTTTACCTTTATTTCCACTTTGCCAAATATTTGGCTCGTAATAGTTTTTCATTTCTTTGGTGGGCATGAGAACTGTGGTTTATTAGCACCACATTTTAAACAAGAGGAGATAGTGTGTGTGAGAGAGGGGGGAAGAAATTAAAAGGAAAAGACAGCTTTGTAGCCAGTTCCATGCACCATTCATTCATTCATTCATTCATCTATTAGGACATTTAAGGATTACACATAAACAAACTTTTACACCTAGTTACATGCGCACACAGTAACCTGTGGTGTGCAATCCAAGCCCCAGTCAGAAAAGTAGGGATCATTCCATTCAGCTGTCTTTGGAAAGGAGGAAGTGGACATGGGGCAAAATCCAGTCCGTCCCAAGCAGCTGAGCCAGGCTCTCTGTGATTTTCTGACTGGGAGTCCATCAAGTATAGCCCTGCCTCACAACTCCAGCTTCAGATGATGCTCATATTTTATTTATTTAGATCTATGTTTACAAGATCTCAAACTGGCTTTCAAAAAAAGCAGAACAGAATACAAACAAACAATCAACAACTGAGTATAAAGGATTAGATTCAACTCAAGAGCAAATGTCAGCAGCCACAAAAAAGCCACCAATGAATGAGTGAAGGTGAAATAAGATGCTCTTGACTAAACATCTGCTGTTCTCTAAGGTACAGACCAGTCTAATCTCTCATGGGAGAGAGTTCCATAGTCTAGGTCAGAGGTGGGGAATCTTGTTCACCCCACAGACCATGTTTTCTTCTGGGAAACCTTCACAGGACCACATGCCAATGGTGGGAAGGACCAGAGGATCGGTTTATTTCACATATATACAGCAGACTTCTCTGTATTTTCCATCCAGGCAAACAACAGGAATTATTAGAATTCAAGGACACATATTAGCCAGGGACAGGGCACTTGGAGTGTAAAAAAGGGCCAGTGAGGAACGTGTGGGGGGGTAAGGGGGTGTGACCTGGAAAGAGTTCTGAAGGCCAAACAAATAGTTCTGATCTGAAGGGCCTTATTCCATACCACTCAACTGCCCTGATTTATGCAGGACATCCAGGAGTTAATGAAGCCGTTCCAGCTTCTGACTGGATCCAAAAATGTCCCACCTTTTGGTCCAGTGCTCTGGTGTGAGCTAGTTGACTTGTTATTTGGTCAGGCGCTCTGGTGGGAGTCAGCTGGCTCGCACCAGAGCAGCTGACCAAAAATATGAGCATCCCGATTTGAATCCCCTGGATGTTGTGGGGTATGTTATTCCCCACCCATGATCTTGGAGTAGAAGCTAAGATGGCCCTGTCCTGTGTTCCTACCACCATACTACCTGGTTCATATGGAACCTACCTGGACCCTGAGATCATCTTCTGAGACCCTTCTTCATGTGCCTCCTCCATGAGAAGTCCAGAGGGTGGCAACACAAGAACGAGCCTTTTGAGTCGTGGCTCCCTATTTGTGAAATGCTCTCCCTAGGGAGGTTCGTCTGGCACCTTCATTATACACCTTTAGGCTTCAGACAAAAATGTTCCTTTTTTGCCAGGCCTTTGTCTGATTGACATCCAATGCCCTTTTAAAATGTGGTGGGGTTACTGAGCTGATTTTGTTTTTGTTATGTATTTTGTGATTTTATATTGTTATTTTATGTTGTAACCATCCTGAGCCCTGTGGGTAGAGGGTGATTGATCCAAATGTCATTCTCCCCCCATCCCCTGTCTTCTCAAAAAATGTCTTTTCTAGGAATATTTTTCACTAGGCTTCAGCATCCCTGAGGCCAGCAAGGTACTTGAGAGGCAGGATATTGCTGAACTGGAGTGAACGGTATTGGAATTAGGCCGGGTAGTGAAGGAGAGAGAGATACAGGCGTTTTATTGTATCTAAAGACACATTTAAAGTCAAAGCCTTAAAAAAGCAGCAGAAATTATCATGCTGTACATGCCGCCTCACAGCCAGCGCATTGACTGAAGAAAGGAGCACTGCACAAGTTGTTTGACTTCTAGAATCAGTAAGTGACAGATTTCCATTTCCTCGGACTGCAATAATCCAATCGCACAGTCCATCTGAGTGCTTGCAGCTGAAATTGGGGGGCGGGAGGAGAGAGATGTGTCTCCTCTTTATGGTACTTTCTGCAAACAGGATCACTGAGCATGTGAAAACAAAGAATTACACATTAGGAAAGGGTTTGGCAATATGCACACATATCCGAGTTGGCTTGCATGAGAAATAGAGCAGAAAAGAAAATCACACCACAAGTATGACAGCTTGTTATAACTTGGTTATAGTTAGCAAGCTTGACATTCTCACGCCACCAGCTAATTTATCCGTGTCTAATTAAAATGTTAATATTCTGAAATCTACAATAATTAAAAAAACAAAGAAATTTGAGCTTAGTAAGGAGTAATTTCAGGACCTTATACTTCAACATTTTGGGAACGCCTTTATAAAAAGCAGAAAGAATGTTAAATGTCAGAGTAAAAGAGAATGCAAACATATTATTACAATTTTTACTCCTAAAAGGATTCAGAAAGCAGGGACTGCATTTCCATTCTGAATAATATTTTGGAGTCAATTTGGCAAGCTCTGTAGATGGGTTAAAGATCTATGAATGCATAAATATAGTGGCGGCTTTATGTTTTTTAGAATCCGTGCATGCTTTTCTTTAAGTTTTGCTTATAAAAAAATGTCCTCAGATTATGGGTGTGCAACTTTTTTACTTGAAGGAAGTAAAAGTCTGATTACATAATTGCTAGCAAGGACATAGGTGATATTTTAACTTTGACATGTCACAATTCACGAGAAAGGAGCAATCCATCCAGTACACCATGGGAAGAAATGAATTATTATTTCTTTTAGTTACTTTGGGGAAACAATTGTGTTACGGTACAAATCATCATAACATAATCTTTCAAGATCAATCAGGTTTAATAATTAGTAGCAATGTCTGGCAATCAATTTAGCTTGTCTTACCTGTCTAGACTATAGCAAAGTCACACCTTGGGGTTACACAAAGAGGTAAACACAGACATCACTCATGGGCACATGCTAATTTAGAAATACACGCATGGATTTTAGGCTAGAGTTTGATATTCAGAATTGGATATCCATGGGACATAGAGTCCCATCTAGGTCCAAACACTATCCAGAGAAGGTCAGGAAACAATTCTCAGCAGGATATCTCTGCAAAGACAGGGAGGAGAAACGAATGCTGTGTTGGGCACCCCAGTTTTAATGGGCACAAGGTGTTGAATATATCTAATAAGGTGGCTTGCACAGTCAAAGCGTACCCATGAGAGTGCTCTGACAGGCACACAGTTTGCGAATAATTTACAGTGCAATCTTATGTCGGTCTATGCCAAAGAAAATTCCATTGAGTTCAATGGGGCCTGCTCCAAAGGAAGTGGGTATGGGATTGCAGACTTAGAAACTATGCTATATGATTAATGTCTTCAGATCTGCATGCTGCCATTCCAAGCCTCTTTGCTCATTCCTTGTGAAGTTCCTCCAGGGGGTCTAGGCACAGCAGACATATTAGCATTAAGCTTATATCTCCCCATATTATTTGAATCAAAGCCAGATATAACTAAATTCTTCAGAACTCTGATTATTCATCCACGAAATGCAAGGTGCTGACAATTTCAAATGGTTTGTATATTTAATCATCTGTGTTACACGGTCCCTTACAAATTCATTAAGAGGCTGAGTATTTCATACTTTTCTTCAGCTCGTATGTCAAGCAATTCTCTCCAATCATCTGTGGAGATAAAGCAGAGATGATATTAGCTTGTGTCCTCTGCCATGTCAGTGGGGAACTTGTGGCCCTCCACACTTTGTTGGACTGCAGCATGAGTGTGCACACACACACACAGTGCTTTTTTCTGGGGGGACGCAGGGGTACACATACCTATAAACATTTTGTGAATCTAAGTTTGGCCTCCTTGAGGGACAGTATTTCAATATGAGTAGGAAAACATTCTTTATTTTATTTTTTAGAAAATAGCACTGTGTCTATATATACACACAATAACAGTCTGCTGTGTAGACTGTTGACTACAACTCCCATCATTTTTGACCATCGGCCTTGCTGGTAGGGGCTGATGGGAGTCCGACTGTGGCTGGAGGGACACAGGTTTCCCATCCCTGCTTTACAACAACCATGCAAATACCCTGCAGTATCACTGATGCTATATTAATTTCACAGAGACACAGAACGGTGAAGTTGGACGGGACCCCGAGGGTCATCTAATCTAAACCCCTGCAATGCAGGAATCACAGCTAAAAATCCCTGACAGATGATCACTGAACCTCTATTTAAAAACTTCTAATGAAGGAGAGCCCACCACTTTTCAAGGTAGTTCATTCCACTGCCGAACAGCTCTTATTGTGTTTATTTTGTAAGTCACCTAAATAACTATTCTCAGAAAAACAAGGTATATAAATATTTTATTTTTATTTTTTAAAAAATATTTATTAAGACTTTTTTTCAATAGATTATAAAGAACAAACCAAATAACATATACTTTTACAAAAACATATTTTCTTCACTTCTTTGGACTTCCTCACATCTCTCGTTTCTGCGTTCCAAGTTTCTCAAGCTTTACCCAGCAAATTGTTAACTTGTATCAACTCTTATATTAAAGTTTCCCAATGTTATATCCCTAATTTCAGATAATTTTACCCAAACCTTAAAAACTTGAACTTTAACTTCATGTTTATCCAAAATTTATCTTATCCAATTTTTCCAGTTATCTTCATATTGCCTTTAACCAGTTTAATGGAACCATATTATTATTGATCTTACATCCTTCTTAACATTCATACAACTTACAATACTTTTGCAAATAATCCTTAAATTTTTTCCAGTCCTCCTCCACGGCCTCTTCTCCCAGGTCTCGGATTCTGCCGGTCATTTCTGCCAGTTCCATATAGTCTATCAGTTGCATCTGCCATTCTTCCAGTGTGGGCAAGTCTTGAGTTTTCCAATGCTTAGTGAGAAGTATCCTTGCTGCTGTAGTTGCATACATGAAAAATATTCGGTCCTTCTTTAACACCCTCTGGCCAACAATACCCAGAAGGAAGGCCTCTGGTTTCTTAGGGAAGGTATACTTAAATACCTTTTTCAACTCATTATATATCATTTCCCAGAAAGCCTTGACCCTAGGGCAAGTCCACCAGAGGTGAAAGAACGTTCCTTCAGCTTCTTTACACTTCCAACATTTATTATCAGACAAATGGTATATTTTTGCAAGCTTGACTGGGGTCATGTACCACCTATATATCATTTTCATAACATTTTCTTTCAAGGCATTACATGCCGTGAATTTCAACCCAGTGGTCCATAACCTTTCCCAGTCAGCAAACATAATATTGTACCCAATGTCTTGTGCCCATTTTATCATAGCTGATTTGACCGTTTCATCTTGTGTATAAATATTTTAATGAATGCACTTGGTGCATAAATGAGTAGCCCCTATATGGGCAGCTGGAAGAGGGAGACTTGCCTACAGTTACCAAATGAGCTCAGCAAACTCTGGATACAGAAATTTCTGGATCTGGAAATGAAAGAGAGAGAAAAATCCCGAAACAGGAATGGTAGTCTACATTTCATGGCACCTTGTCCAAATTTTTGTAACTAGGGATGGACAAATCTGTCAGTTTCTCATTTTTCCATCTTATTTTTTTTTTTTAATATAATTTTTATTAGGTTTATAATATACAAAATTCAAATTGCAAAAACATATTTCCATAAATCTAATGGGCTCCCCCCATCTTCCGAGCACTGCATTCTCTGTAAATCCAAAACCTCAGCAATTTGTTGACTTATTTTAAACATAATAATATATCTTCCATTTTATCGTGATATCTGGTCTCTAAACATTTCAATCCAAATCCATTAATTTTTAATTTCAACACAATAAAATTATTTCATTACACCACTTCTGTCTTGTTGTACCTTATTTACCAATTCAAAAATTTACCGATACTGAAGCTGTACTTTCCTAGAAAGGAGCATTTTTTAACATTCATACAACTTATAGTGCTTTTTCAAATAGTCCTTAAATTTTTCCCAAACTTCCTCCGTTTCTTCTTCTCCCGAGTCTCGAATTCTGCCAGTCATTTCAGCCAGTTCCATATAGTCCATCAGCTGCGTCTGCCATTCTTCCAGTGTGGGTAGATTTTGTGTCTTCCAGTGCTTTGCCATCAAGATCCTTGCTGCTGTAGTAGCGTACATAAAGAAACTTCTATCTTTCTTGGCCACCCTCTGGTCTACCATGCCCAAGAGGAAGGCCTCCGGTTTCTTGGGTACGGTAAATCTAAGCACCTTTTTTAGTTCATTATGTATCATCTCCCAGAAGGCCTTCACCTTCGGGCAGGTCCACCAGAGGTGTAGAAATGTCCCTTCCTCTTCTTTACATTTCCAACATTTATTATCAGACAGGTGATATATCTTTGCAAGCTTGACTGGGGTCATGTACCACCGGTATGTCATTTTCATAATATTTTCCTTCAAGGCACTACATGCCGTGAATTTCATTCCGGTGTTCCATAACCTTTCCCAGTCTTCAAACATAATATTGTACCCAATGTCTTGTGCCCATTTTATCATAGCTGATTTGACCGTTTCATCTTGTGTATAAATATTTTAATGAATGCACTTGGTGCATAAATGAGTAGCCCCTATATGGGCAGCTGGAAGAGGGAGACTTGCCTACAGTTACCAAATGAGCTCAGCAAACTCTGGATACAGAAATTTCTGGATCTGGAAATGAAAGAGAGAGAAAAATCCCGAAACAGGAATGGTAGTCTACATTTCATGGCACCTTGTCCAAATTTTTGTAACTAGGGATGGACAAATCTGTCAGTTTCTCATTTTTCCATCTTAAATCAATTACCCATATTTCCACATCAGTTTGCAAATTGCTTTAAAAAAGAAAAAAAGTCGCCATGAAATTTAATCAGCATTTTAGTGCAGATTTCTTCTAATATGTGCATTTATGTGAGCAATTTTGCGTAACACACACATTTTTGCAAGACAGTCTTCCTCAATATAATGCATTATGCTTGTTGTTTTCACATGTAATTTTATGCACACTTTACCCTGGTATATGTATTTTTGTACACATCACTTGGTTGGAGAACTTCATTGCAAAATTCAGAGCGGGGCAAAACTAGGCTTTATTTCACCTGGGTCAAAGACCCAGTTTGACACACACACACATTTGCATTTGCGTACACACAAACAGACTGGGAACCTCAATGGTGGCCTTCTGGATGCTTCACTTGGGGTGAAGACCCAGCTAGCCCCTCCCCATAACTACAGCTCTGATTCAAAGATATGCAAATTTGGAAGGATGGCTGTATTTCAGTGCACATGTTTTGGAAAGAGTGGATTTGGTGGGTTCACCATAAAATGTGAACCCAGCTAAGTTCCTTCTCCAAACCCTTTTGTAGCTCTTAAAACCCTGATCCTTTCTTTTCCTTTTTATTTTGGCATCTCCTGAAAAGCAATTTGCCTTCACTTCCTCTCTCCTGCCCTCTTCTTCTGGTGAAAGGAGGAAAGCCAGTGGCACAGCTGCTTTGGGCTCCATGGGAAGGTCAGGGAAGAGTGTATCAGGGGTGTGGAATCTCATACCTGAGGGCCAAATGTAGCCCCCTAGGACTTTCTAACTGTTGGGATATGACTACTACGCAGCTGCAAACAAGCAGTTCGATGTTTACATCACATGGTGGAGCTGACTGTGAGACAGGAAGCTCCGGGGAATTCACAGGGATTTGTTCTTTGTGTAATATGAGACCTTCCTGTTGTCTTTGTGAAGGAAGTCTTTCTCAGTTGCTCAAAGGAGATTGAACTGAACGGACACGTTTTTGTACAGCTGTAAAGTCAGAAATAAACCGTAGAAATGTAATAGACTTTCTGACTATCTTATTTCTCCTGCTGGTATGCAAGGGGAGAAGAGGGTATGCATCTTCCATGCTGGGGGATGTCGCCTATCAAGACCTTCCTGGACTGCAGTGATGTCATCCAGAGTAGGCCACCGAAGACAACCCCAGGAGCCTGGAGAGGGGCCAGCCTCTCCCGAGGGGGCATGTTTTCCAACACTAACTAGCCCTCCAGAACTCTCAACAGGCCACACACATCAACAAACTTGCTTCATACCTTCCTTGTGTTTTTATTGCCTGCCTGGAATGAGTCCTTGAACTCTGATAATGACTCTTGCTTGCCTGGATGGAAGATGGAAGATGTAACAACTAAACTATAAGAAGAGGAGGAGGAAGAGGAGGAGGAGGAGTTTGGATTTGATATCCCGCTTTATCACTACCATAAGGAGTCTCAAAGTGGTTAACATTCGCCTTTCCCTTCCTCCCCCACAACAAACACTCTGTGAGGTGAGAGTGGGGCTGAGATACTTCAGAGAAGTGTGACTAGCCCAAGGTCACTCAGCAGCTGCATGTGGAAGAGCGGGGAAGCAAACCCGGTTCACCAGATTATGAGTCTACCGCTCTGAATCACTCCACCACACTGGCTCTCTACTGTACAAAGGTAAAATTTATGTTCATTGTTCCATCTGCTTTTGTCTCTGGCTACACCCCCTTTGGGCATGTGGCCCCTGGGAGGTTGGGGATA
Organism: Podarcis melisellensis; assembly: GCF_964234715.1. Classification (NCBI taxonomy): domain Eukaryota; kingdom Metazoa; phylum Chordata; class Lepidosauria; order Squamata; family Lacertidae; genus Podarcis; species Podarcis melisellensis. The sequence continues at coordinate 37,443,466 of NC_138537.1, forward strand.
AAGGAATGCACCCCCCATCTCTGATGCACATCCTATGGTCACCAAGGAATCTATGAAGAGCAGCAGTTGAAGCAGTCACAGCAGCCGAAACATCTAAGACCCTTGGAAGGAACATTTTCCATCATTGTTATTCTGTATTCATTTTCACTGATTGTCAGCTGCCTTGCTGGAGGCCAACAAACAGGCAGAAAAATGGGATAATAAATATTTTAAATAAAGTAATGATATGTTTTCGGCTGCCACAGTTTTGATGGCTTTTTGCAGGTCTCACCAAAGAAACACAGAGAGAACTAGCTGGGGAGAAGTCAGAAGGTTTTATATCTGAAGAAGAAAATCCATTGCAAGCTCTGCCTGTAACTACCTTCCCAATCATTATCCAGGAAAGGTGGCCAGTTCTCTCCTGAAATCCCTCTGTAAGAGCCAATCTACAGGTTGTGCTGGATCTCTCAAACATTATTATTATTATTATTTACTGAAATGCAGATCAGCTGTGCTGTCTGGGAGATGACACACACATCATAATTGGGGACTACAATTTTGTTCACAACTGGAAAAGGGGATATTTAACTCTTCCCCTCTGTTTCAGTTTTCCCATCTAAATTGGCACACCAATCCAATCAGCTGCTAGTTATCCCATAGGAAGGAAGCAGAGGTATCTGAATTCTGCACCCAGCAAAGCAAATGTAAGCTGAGAGGGGGTGATTTAGAACCTGGAAATAGCAGAGGAGGGGGCACTTTTATGGCCCCCTCCCCAGTCGTTTCCACAAGCAAAAATGGGGTTGCTGTCCTTCCTCTGGTTTCTTTCCATAAAATGCCACTCTTGGTGTTGGAAACTTTCACTTGATTTGCATACTGTCAGGGAACTGACATCGGAGCCAGAAGTGGAGGCAGGGCTCCCAAGCGATGCCGGAGAAGGGCCAAGCAGAGAGAGAGGGGACTCATCAGCTGGGGAAGGAAATCAGCGTAACACCAGGGATAAAGGGGGGCGGATGGGGGAATCAGAGAGAGGGCTCCAGGACTCTTCGCTGGAGACCAGCGGGGAGAGCACAGGTCCTCCGCTACCCACACCCACCCTGCGCAGAAGACTTCCGCGCAGGGAAAGTAGGCGTAGACTTGGCGTCAAAGAACTTCTTTGCTGGAAGAAGTTCAAGAAACGCCCACTGACGGATTCTGCTAGCGACTGAACAGCCACGAAGTGAAGGGCTGTCCAGCCAGGAAAGTTTTAACCAGGCTATCTAGCCAGGAGTGGCGGCAACTTACGCACGAGCAACCCCATATAACCATTACACATACTTTGTATTTTATTATGTTTGTTACACTGTACCCCCACTCTGCTGTATTCTTAAAGAAGAGTTGCTAGGAAATCTTCTAAATAAGATAAGCAAATAAATACAAATTCAGAATGTCAAAAGAACCCATCATGAGTCTCCCAAGTAATGCACAATTCTGCCCCGCCCCCCGCAAAAAAAAGGTAGTTTGGTCGTGTTAAGATACAGTTGTATGTTAACATTGTTTGAAATTGTGCTGTTCTGCATAGCCCACTCTGGGACCATCTGGTGAAATAAATCTGGTAAAAATAACGACTAATGAGCTAAATAAGTATGATCATTTTACCCTCTTTAGTTTTGCTAAAGTAAAAACAAATATGTTCTATTTGCACAAGAGCACTCAAGGATTCTGTTGTGTGTGGGGCGGGGGACTGTTAATCCAGTGGACATGCTTTAAGATGCTGGATAAATTTGAAAGTACTGGGGGATCTCTCCGTGTGTGTGTGTGTGTGTGTGTGTGTGATAATCTTCCTGTTCCCCTAAGCTCCAGCTTATAGCATTTCATGCACTGCTTTTTATGTTGTGAAGGAATGTGCCAACAGATGCAATTAACAAAGATATTTTGCAAAGCTAATCAAACCAACTTCTGTTCAAGCATGTGCCACTACCCATCAAATAATCCCATTAAATGACTGATTTGGGCGTGTGTTTATTAAATCCATAAAGCACTTAAAGTGACCAAAATAAACAAAATGAAAATGAGGGCAGCAGGTTCCCAGCTGAGCAGCCTACAAACAATGCAATCAGATGTTCTCCAGCCTTGAGCTGAAAGTCCTGTTTGAGTCGGCGGGAGTCTTTGGATCAGAGCTGTAATCAGGACAACAACAACATGAGCGATTCTCTGTTCTTAGTAGGTGGAAATCCCTGATTATGGCGAAATGTCACTTTAATGGCCAGGCTGCTGTCGAGAGCCCTGTTAAGCCTGTTGTGACGCTGCACATGGAGCCAGGAGGAAACGCTGTCAGTGAAAAAAGACAAACAGGTCCTGCTATCTGTTGAATGCCTGTACAGCAGCTACAAGGCGATCCTGCCTGCCAGGCCTGTCATGCAGTTACGCAGCAGGTGAGGCTGGCAAGGAAGACACAACTTGGCAGGCAGGCTGGGGTAGTGGGGAGTTAGTTTGCAAAGTTTTTCTTTTCCTTTGTGGAATGCAGCTATGGAGAACACAATGTCTGCTGTCAGCAAGCCCATAAGCACATAAAAAAATCAGAGCCCAAACTTCCAATTTCACCAATCATAACAATTCCCTGGCTTGGAAGGCAGATTTCTCCAGCCCATAATTCTTGGCCACATCACAAAATCAAATGTCCTTTATGCCCTACTGTTAGGCAGAGTGATTTTGTTCATCATGGTTATATGTAAGGAAGCTCAGTGGTAGAGCTCAGTGGTAGAGCATCTGCTTTGCATTCAGAAAGTCTCAGGTTCAGTCCTTGGCATCTCCAGGTAAGGCTAGGAGAGACCCTTGTCTGAAACCCTAAAGAGCTGCTACGTTAGTCATTGTAGACAATGCTAGTTATTTCTATTTATTCATGTTAGACTTGTAGAAGTCAGTTGGCCCACCATCTGATTATGTATTTTGTGGTTTTATATTTTGATTATTATGTGAACCACCCTGAGACCTCCGAGTATAGGGAGGGATATAATTTCAATAAATAATAAATAAGAATAATCTGTTGTTGATGTCACACCACACTTCGAGCACTGTGATCAGAAGAGTATGCACAGCTCCAGCAGAATGTCACAGTTTTCCTGCTTCCTAGTAGTAGTCAGCCTTTTCCAGAGGTCCCAGTTAAGAAAACTCATTTCCCTCACAGTTCAGGTGAAAGTATAAAGTGTCTATTGTCTCATAGAACAAGACAAGCATAAACACACTAGGTGCATAAACTTTAAGAGATGCTGGTACGAACTAATCTACTATAATACAGTTCTCTGTTCTTACAAATATCAAAGTTTATGGAGACATCCACTCACACTTTACCATGCTAGCTCACCATGCTATACCACCACCATATAACACATAACCTTCACCAAGATGATAAAACCTCACACTTGGCAAATACCTGATACTTCAGTTATATCTGCCACGCCATGTGGACACATTCCTCAAAGAAAGGGAGGGTGGACGAGTCATGCTTTAGGCTCTTTGACCTTGGATTCTTTCTAACCACCCAGTGCAACTGGATCTTTCGCTAAACAGAATCCAGATGTGGGAGATGGCCTGCATGCGACAGGTCCCAAGCAGTTAATGCAATTTCACCCATTTTTTTCTGAATTACACTAACAATTCATTCATTAAATGCATACCCCACCCTTACTCCCAAAGGGCATCCAAATACACCAATGGTTTAACAGTATAAGATGGCTTTCTGTCTTTACTGCCAGGGAAGAAGAAAGGAATTTATGAAATTTTCTGTCTCAAGTGCCAAAATAATTCACCTGCCTTGAATCTTATGCAGCTTAACTGGGGGCACAGGGTGCCGTTGGCTGATGCTCTTTAGGTAGCAAAATATCCTGGAACCCCATTTTCTATCCACCCTGCAAAAAAAAGTTATGTTTTTCAGGTTGAGCTATCAAATGGGATTTCACCCCATTCTGCACATGTGCAGCTACCATTCAGAAGACTGAATACACTAAGCCAGCTACTTTAAAGGCACCTGCACAGAGGTCCTCTACCTAGGTAAACCTGTATGGTGGAACTCCTGGAAGTTAGCCTTGAGGAGCTGCCCTAGACAGCTGAGGAGATTTTTAGGAAGTTTCTGTAGAGACTCTGGAGAACTGAAGACTGAGATGAAAAGGGACTGGGGAGATAACAGGGAGAAAGAAGCAAAAGAACCCTTTGGAGGAGACAGCTGTAGAGAGAACAGCATCTTTATGCTCTCACACCACATTTGTCCAGCAGTGGAACTGAGAACTTGCAGATTCCCCATAGGCATCTGCTTGGTCACTGTGAAAACAGGATGATGGATTAAATGGGTCATTGGCCTGATCCAGTAGGCTCTTCTACTAATGATGTAGTATAGCTGCACTCTACCCGAGGGTTATCTAACAGCAGGCAGATTCACCTGTGCATGGTTAACTTGCTCCATCCTCTTTTGTTGTTGTTTTCATTTAGAGACTTAACTTAAATTGCATACTTATTGGATTTGTTGATCTTCTTCCATCCTCTCCCCTGCCCCGCCCCATGTTTTTGGCAGTTTTAGGCACAGATCACAACTTGACTAATGGGAACTGATGGATAGATCTTTCATGGATTAGAGGCACAGTGTGTATAATCTTAATATTGTACTGTATGTACCATAGTCCTCCCTGATTGTGTGGTGATAAAGTAACCGCAGTGCTTGAATGTCTCACTAAAGTAACTTAAGTATTGCCAGTAACTCCAGTTCACAAGCATCCATTCTGGAAAACAATAAAAAAAGCATCTGCTATTGCAGGAAACCCTGAGGACATGCTTCATCAATATGTTGTGACTCCTTGGGGATAGCTAGGATGGACAAATCCCTAGATTGTTCCATTCGAAAAGCAAGAAAACAACAACTGAACCCCCCTGAAAAACTGCCTTGAAATCCCCAGAAAACATCAGGATTGAGAGTTTTGAATGTGGAGCTGCATCTTTTCCTTCCGTAGGGGCCACTAGGGAAGAAGCCTGGAGAGCAGAAGCATTCATGATTGTATAAGTGCTTAGTTGGCTGAAGCCTTCTGAGATAAAACAAAGGGAAACCTGTGCATCATCCCAGAATAGCGCTGACTTTGAATTAGGCAGATTGGGGTGTTTGTAAAATCTGCCCCACTCTGGAAAAGGAAAAACACTCCCCATTTCAGTCATCTTCCCAGGCATGTCTCCTCTGCCATTCTAAATGGCACATCCCTCGGTTCAGTTCTCATTTTAATGCAAACTTAACTAATGATCATTTTCCTGACGGAAAGAAGTGAACTGTGATCCTATGATTCTCTGAAATGTTCATGTCTGTGAATTTTGCAATGCAATTGTGTGCATGTGTGTGCACAGAAATGTGTATTTTGTGTTAAAAATGAGCACAAAATGGCCACTTTAATTTTTTTAAGCAAATTTTGTGGAACAATGCACACTAAAAGTGCTGATGAATGTTGACGTTCCTTTTTTAAAAGAAATATGTAAACTATAAATGATGTAAAAATATGTAAAATGATGTGGAAATGTGACAGACTAAACATTAACTTACAATTGAAAGAAGGAAAGGATTGAAATTAGCAGCTTTTTCCATCTCTACCCACAGTGTGATCCTTCATACTCTCATCACAAGCACTTTGGAATGAGAGGGGAAGGGATCATGCTGTGGATCCCACAGTGGATCATCTCATCTAAAGTGGCAGTTTTTCTCCTTTAAAGGAACCATTGCACAGCATGGTCCATTCCCCTCTTCTGGTAAGTCCTGATGGCACTGTTGATTGTCTCCTTCACATGCGCAGTTGGCATTTTAAAGGAGGTAACTAGCAGCGCAAGGCACAGTGCTTGCCAAAAGACAGGCAGGGATTGCACTGTGTGTTGTTTCGCATGAAAAGCGATTTTGCATGGAAAGTCCTTTGTCTTGCACCATCCCTTTGGAAAGATTGCTTTCATGCCAAAAATCAAACCCAGGCAAAATAAACAAACAAACACATACTGGTAATTAGCACAGGGGCCTCTGTGATACTGTCTCATTTTGCCTAGGGAGCCCACCAAATCAGAAGCTGCATTTCATGTGCTGCTGCATGTCATACGAGGTGCTCCTTCAGGCTCAGTGAGCACCCTCACTGAAAAACAGGGTACACTGGAGGCCTCTGGATTACCACAGGGGCCTTTGGAGCCTCTGGTACTTTGCTTGCTGGCTTGGAGAGGGCATCTCACACGATGCTGAATGCTACCTCAGGTGAGAGCCAGTGTGGTGTAGTGGTTAAGAGCAGTAGACTAGTAATCTGGTGAACCAGATTCGCTTCTCTGCTCCTCCACATGCAGCTGCTGGGTGACCTTGGGCCAGTCACACTTCTCTGAAGTCTCTCAGCCCCACTCACCTCACAAAGTGTTTGTTGTGGGGGAGGAAGGGAAAGGAGAATGTTAGCCACTTTGAGACTCCTTCGGGTAGTGATAAAGCCGGCTATCAAATCCAAACTCCTCTTCCTCCTCCTCCTCCTCCTCTTCTTCTTCGTCTTTCTGTTAAACTGGAAAAGATGCTCCAGAAGCCATGGGGTGCTTTAGCTCTGTCCGGGGTGCTGACAACCTGGGAGGGAATCCTGAGAGGACCACTTGTTTCATCAGTGTTACACTTCCTTCCCAGTTGGCCAGCACTCTTTTTAGTCCCAAAGGCTTTTGTATCAAGCAACCTCCAGCATGACTCTTCAGCCCAGCCAGGCAGGCCCCATTTTCTCCCAGCTTCCTTTGGACACCTGTCAGTTTTCCCAAGCCCCCAAGGCTACAGATCACCTTTGCCCACACTCACATCTTGATTGAGGTGACAGCCCCCTCATTACAACTGAAGATGACATGCCGTAGTGGTGCTGTAGTCTAACCCACTGAGCCTCTTGGGCTTGCTGATCAGAAGGTCAGTGGTTCAAATCCCCACAACAGGGTGAGCTCCTGTTGCTCTGTCCCAGCTCCTGCCAACCTAGCAGTTCAAAAGCATGCCAAAAATGCAAGTAGATAAATAGGTACCACTGCGGCGGGAAGGTAAACTGCATTTCTGTGCACTCTGGTTTCTGTCATGGTGTTGTGTTGCACCAGTAGTGGTTTAGTCATGCTGGCCACATGACCTGGAAAGCTGTCTATGGACAAACGCCGGCTCCCTCAGCCTGAAAGGGAGATGAGTGCCACAACCCTATAGTTGACTTTGACTGGACTGAACCATCCAGGGGTCCTTTCCCTATCCCTCACTCTACAAAAGTCTTCTGTGACTGTCACTGCTCATGCCCTGGCCAAGAGCTGCACAGCAGACCCCACTGCCTTTCAAACCAGAATGAAACACATTTTGCCCCGGACACATTGAAACAAACTCCATTTGTGTGTCAGCTGCACTTTTTTGGAACATTAATTGTGTATTTATAAATAACTTGGAAATCACCACAGAGAGGGGAACAATAATTGCTCATTATTTTCCTATTATTTCCTTCTTTGGTGATATATAAATTAGCAAGGATGTTTGAAGTTCACTGTTTTGACAATTCACTGACATTAGCCATTTCAGCATTTGTTTGAGCAGGAATAATTTGCAGTTTTCATTGCCGTGGAGAGGCAACACTAGCAATTTTCTGTTGGTGTCTGCAGAGTTTGGCTTTGATCTTGCCGTCATTGGTGTGTGGGTGGACGGCTGAGGCGTCAGTTGCTCGACCAGACCATTTACAGTTTATCTTTTTAAAAATAAAAAATACATTATCAACCACATTTCATAGGAAAGGCCAAGAGGGGGAAAAATAGAATTTACAATTAAATGTCTGACAAAAAGGACATTTGGTGTCTTCACTGATTTGCCAAGAATTAATTTGACTGATGTCATATATGCTGTCACCAGGCAGCCACACATTTCAGTGATTTCTACATTGGCCAAACTAGGAAATCCCCTAAGCAATAGTCATGAATTAGACATAAAAATGGGTACAAAAATTGGATGAGCCTTTTAATCTTTTTGGAACTCCATTCTCTGGCATGACACACAAGCATGCAGAGAGAGAGAGAGAGAGAGAGAGAGAGAGAGAGAGAGAGAGAGAGAGAGAGAGAGAGAGAGAGAGAGAGAGAAGATATCTGGAAAATGACAAAATTTGGAATTCATTAAGAAATTTGACTTTGGCTTGTATCCAACTAAGTCATACTAAGAGTAAACACCTAAAAATAGGACAGCTAACATCACTGAAAAGTTAAAACCAATTACAGCATATTGAGATATCAGCTTAAAGGCCAGAGGCCTAACTAAATGAAAATGTTTTTGCCTGTGAATAGGCATGATGCTGATACATTTAGGCCAACATCTGTCAGGAGAGCAGTGAATTTTGAATTCTGTCCTGTGGGGATTCATTTCGGCACCAAAAAAAGGGAGCATTGGCTTTCAGGAAAATGCTATGCACCTGAGGGTAGTCTCTTGGGGGGGGGGGAGTTCTCTCCTAGGTTCTTAAATAGTTCCAAGGAAATAAATAATGATTAAAGGTGGAAAATACTAGTTTGCATTGATGTAACCATGGAATTAGCTGCTGTTCAGTAAGAGCATCAAAGATGCACATGTGTTCAGGTGTATTAAAAAAAATGAAAGCATCAGTGGCTCAGCAGAGATGAAAGATTATAAACATACTCCTCCTCTGCTTAGTGATCTGTGCCTTTTTGTTCTGAAAGATGTTTTTTCCCCGCCCAACTGAATGCTCAGCATCTTGTTAGCTTGCATCCACTTGCAAATAAATAAGACATGGTGGTATTGCTTAACCGGTGATTATACATCTGTTTATGATAAATGTGGCTCAGGCCTTCAACAGATATATGATCTAAACCTTCAAAGTACATTCTTCTGTTGCCCGGGGGTTGTGGCATGAATGAATCTGAGTCCCATTTCTCTTCTGTTGCTGATCCTCTCCCAAGCAAAGGGAAGGAGTATTGAATTATCTCAAGAAACCAGAACTAAAATTAACCGTAGTTCAATTAATTCAACAAATTCAAACATGTATCAGTTTATAAAACGACTGCTCCAATTGCACATTTTCACTTTCTTTCAGAACTTGGAAATTACACTCAAACCAAGTTAAGATTGGGCAACTCTAATTCAAAGCTTTACCACAAAACAGGCTTAAATACAGACGACTCCCCACTTTAGTGGGGGTTACATTCTGGGGGCCCAGAGACATAAGGGAAAGCGTATAACTGGGGAGCACCCTCTTAAAAGCCTTTAAACCCTTTCCTGCCCCCCTCTCTCCAATCCAGTCCAAAACCACTATACACACACACAGACACCACAACTAAAATGGAAGCTCTGGAGCCAGTAGGAGGGTGGAGGTTGTACAGGAAAGTAGCTGCTGCTGCCTTGCTACCCCGCATGTCAGCTGTTAGGTTGGAAGCTGAGCAGCCTAAACAAAGCTCTGCTGTACCTCCTGTCTCTTCTGACGTCCTCTTTGGGCTCCAGGGAGGGTCTCCTTATGAGCCACAAGGACTTTTAGCTCTCTCCTGCAATTTCTAGGTTGAAATGATTTGTTTAACAATTTCCCAGTGCTGTGTATATATGTAATCATGTGTGAGGCAGTCACATTTAAGTAGGGGGATGCCTGTATTAGTTAACGTTAAAGGGCCAGCATTGCGTAGGGCTGGAGTCGGTCATGGGTGAGGTCAGAGCCAGGGTGAGCAGAACCACTTTTTAATTTTTTCCTTCTCTTTATTCCCCCCTTCTGTCTCTCTCTCTCACACACAGTTTTCTATGCCCCTTCTTTGCCATTCTTCAACTCCTTCCTGCACAGCATGGAAGATCACTCCATTCATGTTCCAACAGCTTACTCAGCTTCTGTACTGGGCAGAAGAAAGAGCCTTCTCTTCCTCTTTCCCTAACATGAAAGAGCCTTCTCTTCCTGCTCTGATCAGTTTCATTGGCTTATATGCTGGCACCACATCCACACCTCCCAAGCAAACTCTATCGCTAGGGACATTGATGATCTCTTGGATGTGGCAGATGATACTCAGACTAAATCTGATTTTGGGTGCTTCCTCAAGAGCAAAAAAATAAATAAATAATTGCTTGTGCTCTCATTTATTTATTTACTAAAGTTGTATCCCACTTTTCCTCCAAGGAGCACATGGTTCTCCCTTTCTGCCATTTTATCCTTGCATCAAGGAAGGCTACTTCTGAGGTAGGCTAGAATGAGAGATAGTGCCTGGCCAAAGTGGAATGAGTTTCATAACTGAGTGGCAGTTCAAGGGTGAGATCACTTTAGGTCAGTTACTCATCTTAACCCTGGAAAATCTAAGTGTTAAAAGCAAACAAAACCAGACAAGCCAGTAAAATATCAGCTCATGGTAACCATATTTATATAATTCCAAGGCAAGGGTAGTTGATGAAAGGTCTGTAGACCATCTCTGGTCTAAGGCTTATTCCCCGCTTTGTCCCTGTAGTACTGCACTGCCACCATATGGTAATTCAGCCTTGGACTCACTGTAATGATGGAAAGGGCTGGAAGAAAGCCTTTATGACAGAAAACAAAATATGATATAGAGCTCCCCTGTTCTAAGCAAAAACACATTGCCAGGTATTTCATAGCATTCGGCTGTGCTGAAAAGTGATTTGCTCCTTTGTTGTTGAGTACCTCTGTTTACAAGGATAGACAAATGTTTTGTGTTGCTACAATAATTTAGCATAGCATTGCTTGGAATGGTATTGATGGACCCCATTGGGCTTTGTCTGGAACTATTTTGCTCATAAATTTGGGGATGGTCAGTTGGTTGAGCCTGGTTTTGCCTTTAAAAAATAAAGCAAGTGGGGAAACCAGGATCGGAGACCATCTCTATTGTTCGAAGATAACCTTTCCACTTTCTGCTAACAATTTTCTGTTTTACTCAGCTGGTTTTGTAAGGAGCTAAATTATCAGGCAGGCTGCTGTAAGGTTTGCCTTTGCTGCAAGAGAAGCTCTTTTCTGCCCCCTACTGTTCATTCCAAAGTTTGAGTGTCCTCACTATTCAAAATGCTTGGATGCAGCAGGTAACATTTTTCAAAAAACGAATTTCACTCTTTTCAATTAATACAGCAAGGAGAAATCAGTTAGGGGAAAACAGTTTAAAATGACAATGCCTGCATGTGACTTGCAGTAAATCACCGTTGTTCAATGAGAAACAAAACCAAGTTTATTACTGAAGGCACAAAGCTCCTGAAAATCCAAACTTTCGGTGGTATGTATGCCTGTGATGTGCTAAGGCTGAGATAAAGTTAACTGTCTCACTTTTTACATGTTTTCAGGTGTGTCATAATGCGTCTTCTTTATCAGATATTTTTGCCACTCATCAGGAACATAATCAGCTTATTCAGAAGCTGTTTTTCAAAGCATAGTTTTCCTTCTTTCAATTTGCCCTTGCCATATTCAATCTCAGTTTGCCCACAGTGTTGTTAATCTGATTGGCTAGGCCAATGTGACTTTCTCAGCGACATCATCACGGTCCCTTTTGATGCAATGACTTCATGGATGCCTGTGGTCAAAATCACATGGGTCATCATCACAGCCAGTGGCACTGATGCCTGTGGGCAAGTATGGTATGGGTGAGAGCAAAGGAGGAGGAAAATGACTTCAACACAAAGCAATAGCCAAAAGGAACAAATAGACACTGAGCAGCCCTGAAGCAGCACATATGTTCACTGCAGTGGGGTATCTTTGGACAATGTATTTGGTGCAATGACTGTTAGACTGAAATAATTAAATATTCAATTCAATCATATATTTGAACTATTAAAAATATGCAACAGGAACTGAAATGGAAGGAAAAATTAAGTAGTATGATACACCTGGAAGAAGTATGAATTCTGCTTTCTGCCATCTTTTTTATCTTTTATTTTTTGTCTGGAAATACCGTTATAATAAAAAGCTAATTATGGTGCACTATTTATTAGAGGGCATTAATAAACAACCTAGTCCCTGATATCTGTATTGAAAGCACTTGAGTCTGAAATGAATTGTGTGCCTAATCATGGCCAAAGATAATTTTAGGCACCAATGTTTTACATCACTGCATCACAAACATCCACATTCAGTGATGGCAGGAGGCCAAGTTATAGAGAAGAAGGGTAAACTGCCTGAAGAACCCCCATGGTCTTGTTTTACTGCCAAACCAAGCAGCCTCTTTCAAGTGAAAATTGAAGGCAGGTATTCAAAAGAGCAGAGATTGTTCTTTTAAATAAAACAGCTATAAAACATATGTATAGTGACAGGCATGTGCAGCCATAAACTTCAAAAATGTAGTAAAGGCAATCCCAGAGGAATAAAGAATAAAATATTACATCATTCCAGCTTGGCTTCCTCTGATCAAGAACATTACTAAAAACACCCTCAAGCCACATATCAGTTCTGTAATGGATTTCATTCCCCCCTTCCATTAAAATAGCTTAAATTATTTTTAATTAAAAACACTAATTGTTATTTCACACTTAACCATGAATGGCAGACATGAAAGTACATTATTTGTCAAAAAGCAGCCTTACAGGTAATTTGCACACTAGTAAGCAAAGTAGAAAATGACTCTAATGGCTGTACCAAGGAAGGAAGGAAGGAAGGAAGGAAGGAAGGAAGGAAGGAAGGAAGGAAGGAAGGAGAAATGCATAAAAGAAGAAATAGCGAGCATAAACTTTTAATGCATTAGCTACTGCAATGAACTAAAGTTAAAAGTTCACAATTTTGAACAGGCATGAGAAAATGTGTCCAGGGAAGTTACTTACGAAGTAATAGCAGCCAGCACTGTGCAGGATCCGATCAGATACCATGTAACAGAAGGAAGATCAGATCCTTTGTGGTGCCATGAACCCCTGACATTTTAAAAGGGTTTTTAAGGGTTTTGAAAATCCTTAACCCCACCTGCTTGAATTGTTACAGAGACAGAGATGGGATGGGAGGTCCCACAAGGCAAATTACTGTCATTCAAGGGTTATGGTGGACTGGCTGTGGGTGTGTTGCTGTACAGCCCTACTTATCAGTCACCTGCCTTCTAGCTCTTGAAGAGTTTGGATTTGATATCCCGCCTTTCACTCCCTTTAAGGAGTCTCAAAGCGGCTAACATTCTCCTTTCCCTTCCTCCCCCACAACAAACACTCTGTGAGGTGAGTGGGGCTGCATGTGGAGGAGCGGAGACTCGAACCCGGTTCCCCAGATTACGAGTCTACCGCTCTTAACCACTACACCATGCTGGCTCTCTTGAATGGAGAAGATATGGAGAAGATATGGAGAAGGCAGCAGAGGTTTAGGATAAGAGTCTTCCTTCTCCTAGATGGGCTACCTGCCCAGGTTGATGAGCCCCATCTGCCCCCCACTTCCCACTACAGATCATGCAGAAACCACTTTCTTGACTGTTGGACCAACTATTGGCCTTGTCTGCTCAATCCGCCAGCGCCTGTTTTCATAGGCAGAGGAAGTTCCAATTGGCTACCCTCACCTGGCTTAGCCAGCCAATCAAAACTGTTTATCAGGGTGTGGCTGCTGTCACATGCTGACAGCTTTTAGGAGCTACCTCCTAGGAACTGAGGTCCCTTTGGGGGCCACAATAAAATATTTGGGCCCCTCCCCCAAGTTGATGGGCATTGCCATTCAAACAGTGTGTGTATGTGCCGTATGATGTGATCAGTTATGTGGCTCAGGGCTTACCTGCCCTGCTCCCATATTTTATTCAAGTTGGTACCTCTGGCCACAGGTGGGAACTGAATGCAGGGTGAGGACCAAAGGTGGAAAACTACCCTAGAAGGAGCACAATATGTCCCCCACCAGAGACTGCTCCCCTCCCTATATACTGGTACCCCAATCTCTGTGTGTATTGCATGTGTGTGAATGATTTTACACACACACACACACACACAGAGAGAGAGAGAGAGAGAGAGAGAGAGAGAGAGAGAGAGAGAGAGAGAGAGAGAGCTAAAGACTTAAAGTAAATTAGTCTAGCACAAGTGACCTTTGGTATGATGGATATATCATGCTGGTTTATGGTTTTACTCAGATCACAGTTCTCTATAGATTTTGAAACACCCTAACAGTTGTATTATCTATATTTAACTACTTCCAGAAATTATTCCCAAAGAAAAGAAAGGCAATATTACTTGAACATTTTGCAAAAATTGTCAAATTTATTATTTAATATATTTGTGAATTATTAGTCCCCACTCAGTAAAAAGGGCAAATCATGGAGAAAAAGGCCCTGAATAATTTATCCCAGAAGGTTGCAAGATTCATCTAATAAATTATTTCATACCTATATATCTGTCATTTCTGGGTATATGAGAGTATAGTGATATGCATTAATTTTATTGCACTATCCCAGCACTGAAATAGAATGATTTAGATTTTTTGTTTAACCTGAAATGAATCTTTTGGAATCTTTGGGGCTACATCCAAGGAAAAATAAATACACCGAGAAGACTCAATCAGGCTTGGAATGGGACATATTGTGTGGGTATAATTTATAATAATCACTGCAGAATTATTGCAACTCTTTTATAGAACATCACTCCCTTTCTCAGCTTTCATATCCACCCATACAATAAATCAATCAGATAAATAGCCTTCACTCAGAAAATGGAATCATCTCAAAGCATTCAACTCACAGAAGGAGGATTGATCTAAACTAAAGGTTTTGGGATTCTGGTTGCACATTGTTCTCACTAAATCCTGATGGCTGGCGAATCAGGTTAGTGGGAAGAATCCATTTCATGTAATGGGATAACATCTGCAAGCCTTTGAAGAATAATTACAAAACCATCGCATACAAAGAATGCTGCAGAATATTTTTTTTCAGATAACATGTATAGCAAAGAGAAACAAGAACAAGAACACAAGTTCCACCAAATAACCAAGTTGTGCAAATATTAATATTATTTTTATTAACTTATTATTTAAAAAAATGAAGAAGAATTTAAAAGAATACCTTTATCTGTTGTTCCATGCCAAATATGGAATATGCATTCCAGCCCAGATTCTAGCCCAGTATATAAGGTTGCAGCAAAGGGCTTATCCAATGGGGTCAAGCTGTAGCAAGCGCCTCCCAGATGTGCTTAGTGGCAGTGAGGTTGGGGCAATGTGGATGCATCAGCAAAGTATGCCTTTCCTGTCCTGGACACATCATTGGCTCACCTCTCATGCTCTCAGTAAACAGCAGCGACACCGCAGCCAGGGGGCTGTTGCCGCAGTTCTAACCCCCACACCCCCAGCAGCTCCTGTATGGGTGAATATTCTCATGTGACTTAATACACCAGTGTTATTTCCTTATTTCTATATTGCTTAAATCCCAAGGTGACTTCTCAGTGGTTTACAAGTTCATAACACTGCATAACAAATACACTCAGTTTTTCAGTAAATAAGTTATTAAATTGCCTGCCTCCCCACACTCTAATTGCATTATTTAATTCAACCATATTTACTATTGCTCATATTCTTACGACTCAGGGAAGGAGTTTGAGATTTTTCTCAAACATGTTGAATATAGTGTCCCATGTTGGTTGGAACACGTTGTCATCTGTGGAGCTGTTAACAATTGAATGGTTCTGATTCCTCTGGCAATACCAAATCTGTCATTTAACCAAACAAAATTACTAATAAATTTGTTGGGAACTTGCAACTTATCATTTCAAGTTCCTTCATCATATTGGTCCAGCAGATCTTAATTCGGGGGCAAGAGCCAAATAAATGGTATATATCTGCTTATTATGCCCAAACATATACTGCATCTACTATTTGCCCTCCATGTCTATTAAATGTAACCTTGAGAGTGTCAAATGCCACCAGCTGTCAGAGCTATGGTTGAAATTTGTTTTATTTCCTATTTATTTAACAGATTGGTAACTTCCAAACCAGAAGCTGTTGAAGCAGTGTGCAATTATGTGCAACACAATTTGCAGCGGCAAAAAAGAGCTAATGCTATTCTAGGCTGCATCAACAGAAGTATAGTGTCCAGGTCAAGGGATTCTATGAATTATATCTATATCTACAGAGAGGCTAATATAATATAATATAATATAATATAATATAATATAATATAATATAATATAATATAATATAATATAATATAATAATAATATATAGTGGTACCTCGGGTTACATACGCTTCAGGTTACAGACTCCACTAACCCAGAAATAGTACTTCAGGTTAAGAACTTTGCTTCAGGATGAGAACAGAAATTGGGCTCCTGCGGCGCGGCAGCTGCAGGAGGCCCCATTAGCTAAAGTGGTGCTTCAGGTTAAGAACAGTTTCAGGTGAAGTACGGACCTCCGGAACGAATTAAGTACTTAACCAGAGGTACCACTGTATAATATTGTGTGTGTTTGTGTGTGTGTACATACAGAGTGAGTTCTGAGTGATGATCCCACAATACTGATCATGAAAAGGCTTTACAATTTAAATCCACCCAAATTTTGAGAACTCGGAAGAGAACATTTCCTCACAATATTCAGATCATTGCCACATCATCCTCATAAGTTAATGGCTCAGAGCCAATCATTAAATGTAAACTACTTCATTGCTCATTTATTCTATTAATTAAAAAGTTAGGCTGTGCAACCCTTAAAACAACAGGCTAGGGATAGTTTTCCTCACCTCCAAGAGCAGGTTCTACAGTTAGGAAACAGGGGAAAACTTATTCCATCCTAACCGGTGCAGATTAAAAGGCAATTTTTTTAATTAAAAAAAAAGTGCTGGAGTTGTGTATATGCATTCTCTTAAAATGCAGATTTTGGTATTTTTTTTCAATGCACTTCCTACACACACACACACACACACACATTTGTGTGCATTCTTTTGAAATATGAAACAAAACACAAAACCTCTTCTTAAAATTCCAAGAAATGTGTGATCCAATTGGGAGTTGTGTTTTGATGTGCATATCATTCTGGGACTATTGGAATAGGCTGGTTGGCTTTAAAATGCAGAATGCACAAATTTCTTGTCCATACCTAGAAAAAGGAGCAGCACCAAGAAAAATGAAAATGAAAATGAAACACTAAGAGTGGTGAAATGGATTCCCCAATGCAGTTCATCTTATCACATTCTTCAGCAGCAAAAAAAACAAAACCATTCTACTCTACTCTCTGAGAAAACAAGTACTGAGTGAGTGACGATGACAGCAGAACACAATGGAATACTCTTGCCCCCGAAGAAAAAATTTGATGAAATTTGACGTGCGACTGTATTTTTCAATATATGTTTCAACTTCCTGTACCTTTTTGACATTTTGTCTCTTTTTTTGTTTTCTTTCTGGTTTTCAAGTTGTTATTTCATTTATGAATCGCTTCCCATGTGGCACCCCAAAGCAATATACAATATAACATCGACTCTAAAACAGTTACATACATAAAAACAGTAAAAACGTTTGCCTGTGTAAAAGCAAATTACAACAGTTGCTCTGAGCCAGTTTTCTTCAAACCTCTTACATCAGGGCAGATTAGGCACAGGCCTATGGGCCCCACACCTTTTAGGGGTTCCGCGAGAATGGATTTGATCTGGAAAGGAAATTACAAAAATGTGTTAGGAGATTATTTGTGAGGGGCCCCCAAGATTTTGACTGCCTAGGGGCCCCCATGGGGTCTAATCTGTCACTGACCATCACAATGAAGTCCGGTGCCCCCTTTTTTTGTCTGAGTGGGTTGAAATCAAACTACAGGGCCAAAAGAAGTGTGCACAAGTCTTCCCAAGTGCCAGCAATCACCTGGTTGTTGTCAGTACCTGCAAATGCCCACCACCAGTTGATTCTTGGGAAGCCCTGTACAAGGATACAGTGGTACCTCAGTTTTCGAACGTAATCCATTCCGGAACACCGTTCGACTTCCAAAATGTTCGACAACAGAGGCGCAAAGGGCAGTCAGCAAAGTCAATGGAGAAAATGGAAAAACACACAGCGGAAGCCGTTCGACTTCTGAGGCGCATTCGAAAACTGAAGCATTTACTTCCGGGTTTTCGGCATTCAAAAACCGAAACATTCGGCTTCCAAGACACTTGGAAACCGAGGTACCACTGTATTGGGAAGTGTTAACTACAGGTTACATGCTCCATCCTGTTTCAAACTCTGCAAGAAGTTTGAAATCTGGGTCAGATTTCTTATGTGGAGATCGATTACGTACCTCACCCTTGTACATAGCCTCTTATAGCAAATGACCCTTTGCAGTTTACAGTATAAAAACACAATCTACATAGCATAACAACAAAACCCTATAACGATAACCACCCACCCACAATTTTTTTATTCTGCCACAGAAACTTCTCCTCATACTCCGACCTTTCTTTCTCCTCTGCCTCTGAGGCTGCTCCCAAGTCCCATGCGCTGTGATGTCTCAGGGGGCTGGTTAGGCAGGGCGACACCTCTGTCTTCCATTAGCCAGCAAAGCAGTTGATTGCTGTGGAAGAAGCTGTCACCAGTGTTTTTCCACTGTTTGTGAGAAGTGCCTTCTTTTTCATGCTTGGTTTGTGGGCAGGGCCAAGAACCATTACAACTCCACTGGCTCGATTCTGGATGTCTTGTGTGTATATAAAATTTCAAACTGCCTGACAAGCAGGGCTCAAACAGAGAGGAGACCGCCTGGGGTGAAAAAGAATTATTATTCACAATGGCATACACCTCTTCCCAAAGGGAGGATGGCTGTTCAGCACCTTGTAAATGCCCAATCATTCATCCATGCAGATGTAGGAAGGGGTGGCAGTGGAAGAGAAATAGATGATGCTATATATCAAGCAATAACAACCCTAACCTTAAATTGAAGCTATATGCCCATACAGTACTCATTTTCGATGCCAAGACCAGCAAATACACCCACCCACTTAATATCTTAAGAAGGGCTTTCACAGATGCAGGAAAACATTGAGTACTGTAACAGTAAGACAAACAGAGATGAACACAGTAGGCCTGAGAAAAAGATGCTCAACACAGAGCAGGCAAATCCTAGCTGATATGTGACACTTTTAATTCTGCCTAATTGATAAGATTGGAACAGCAAGATCTCACAGTTTGGGAGCAGATCTTCGGTTTACTTTCCACTAGCACGATCACATCTGGTTCTTCTGCAATTTATTTTCCCTTCTCCTTGCCCTGCCATGTAATCTTTGCTTCAGCTAATCCAGTTCACTGTTCAGTAAAATGGTGCGAGCCACCCAAAGGGCATCTCCAAGGCAAACAGAAATATAGAACAGATCTCAGAGGGGTTTGAATCTACTTGTGTGTAATAAACAAAATAATGTATAACGGCATATGGAACAGCCAGTTAAAATCATTGAAAGAGATAAAACATAAAGAAACACAAACCTTCACTCCCCCCACGATTACCAGCTGCCCTTGACTCCAGCTGTCAGAAAAATTAAGTGGCTTGCTAATATTTTGCAAAATACATTCAGGTTTTGGTGAGTCTTCCAGGGAGCTGCACAGTGGGAAAATAACTTATCTATATTTACTTGCATTCATTGGATGTGCTAGCTGGATTGGTATCCATTCTGTACATGAGACAAATAAGCAAAAACACTGACGATTTTCACTCCTGCTTCTGTTTTCAACAGAATTCTCAGACACCTTTGTTCTGAGCAGGGCTTTTTTTCAGCCGTAACTCATGAGAACTCAGTTCTGGCACCCCTCAGGTGTGCGCCATTGCCTTTATAAGAGAGCAATGGAAGCATTCATGGTGAGTTCCAGCACCTCTTTTTTCTAGAAAAACAGCACCGGTTCTGCATAGCAGGAATTTTGATAAAGCAAAGAGATTCTTGTACTCTTTTGAACCTGTGGAAAATGTGAAAGCCAGGGAGACCTGTAGAGAAAGATTATGTATTTATCCATGCACGTGCAATGCACAATTGATAATATAATTTGCCAGAATACATGATCAGAGAGATTTCATGGAGTGCATTGTTTTTCATGAAACAAGTCCTAGGTGAGTGAATCCTGGAAGAACCATTTACTCTGTGTCATCCCTAAAGCAGAATAGCTTTTTCTATATTAAATGGTGAACTTGGTACTATTTCTGTCCCAGATTTAGATAAAGAGTTTCCCAGAAAACAAAAACAAAAACAAAAAAATTGCTGGAGCAATCATTCACCACAGTTGTCTGTGGTTCAATACATATTTATAAAGAATAAATGACAGGTGCTATAGCAAAATCTGACCATGAAAATAAACTCTAGAATTAGAAGGAGATAGGCTACAGAAGAAAATACCTGACTATTGAGATAAGAGAAGCAAATAATTTTTCCAGTCTAGCCTCGAGGACTTATTTTCTGTTATGATACATGGTGATCATCAATAAGAAATATACATAGGACAGGAATAACATCTATTAGATGGAATATCCATGATAAACATATAATTCAAACTGCCAAAAACTGATTGTAGGTGAGAAGGAAAGAAGGTCTGTATTCATATGGCACTGAATTCAAATTTTGTGAAGCTCAGAACAGAGAGTGAGATTTATGAACAACCTTAGTACCATTGATTTCAATAGGTCTTCTCTAACCATGGCGAAGTCTGGATCAAACCCAGCATGCATCTTAGCATCCTGGAACTGTAATATTTATGAGTGCTGAGAATTGTAGCTTTGTAAGGGGTAAACCATAGTTCTCACAAAGTGCTTTAAAGGCGTGGATGTGATTTAAATGTATGGTGTGTATGCAGCCACACTGTTGTGTACCTATTGCACAAGCAAGGCCTTAGAACTGCCCTTGACTGAAGAATATTAAAGGCACTAATTATGGCACAAATATTACAAGCTGTATTATTGATCAGACATTGCTCAGTGACATCTTATTTGGGCTACCCTTAACACAGTTTTTGTGGGGCTGCCTTTGAAGAACACTCAGCTGATTCAGAATGTGGCAGCCAGGTTCTTAACAGGATCAGGTTATATTGGGACTCCCTTGCTGCAGCAGCTGCACTGAGCCCCAGATCATTTTTTAGCCCAATTCAAAATGCTGTAAAAATCCCTAAACAAGAGCCCTCCTGATGTTGTTGGACTACAAGTCTCATCATCCCTTACCATTGGTTTTTCTAGCTGAGAATGATGGGAGTTGAAGTTCTTCAAAACCTGGAAGGGCACAGGTTCTCCATCTCTACCTTAGCTTAGGACCAGGTTCCTTTAATGACCACCTTCTCCCATAGGAACCTGCCCAGATACTAAGATCTTCTGGTGAGGCTCTTCTTTGCACCCCATCATTATCTGAGACTCCTGTGGTGGGGATGTGGGAGACAGCCTTTTTGGCTGACATACTCTGTTCCTGCCTAGTAGAGCTCCCACTGCCTCTTTTCTGCTGCGTTCCACCATCTAAGACTTTCTGATGACATTCTACCATTTGATGAAGACTTTTCTGAGTTTTTCTTTTTCGTGGTTTTAATGTGCTAGTGGATTGGTTTTTTATCACCTGTTGATATCTGCTACTTTTAACCCCATCTACTTTTTTTTTTTTACTACATCTTAGTTTATTGTTATTTTTCCTTTTTTATTGTATCTTTTGCTATTTCTTTGTTTTATTGTTAGTTGCTTCAAACATTTTTGTTGAAAGAGAAAGCCAGGATATAAACTGTCACATTCAGTTAATATAAGAAATAAAAATGCTAGACACCGGTGTAGAAAACAAAGAAGCTATAGCCAGTCATACGGTCTACAATACAGTCCGCTGAAATCCATAAGCACAGAAGTCGCCACCTACCAAGTCAGATAGTTGGTCCATTTAACTCGGTCTTGTTTAGACTTACAGGCAGACGTTCTCCGGTGTTTTAGACAGGAGACATTCCCATCCCTTCTTGGAAATGCTGAGGATTCAACCTGGGCCTTTTGCATGTGAGGCAGATGCTCTAGCACTGTACACCAGACCTTTCCAAAGCATGTGCTGGATTGTAGCCACTATGGTCAACAATACAATGTTGTGGCTTTGCAGCAGTTAAGGAGGGCAAAGTACACATAGCTAGGGTTAACCCATAGCTTCAAACGTGAGTCTTCCCCACTAACCATTTAGCTATTTTAGAAGGCTGCAATGGACATGATAAGCTAAAATGGAAGTGAATCAGAGAATACAGCTTACAGATTTCTCCAAGGACACCCTAACTGTTCCCCCATAATTAAAGGCTGAGTTTCTGCTTGTACCTCTCTTTCTGCCTTAAGCCACTTTCCTGAGAGCCAGTGTGGTGTAGTGGTTAAGAGCGGTAGACTCGTAATCTGGGGAACCGGGTTTGTGTCTCCGCTTCTCCACATGCAGCTGCTGGGTGACCTTGGGCTAGTCACATTTCTCTGAAGTCTCTCAGCCCCACTCACCTCACAGAGTGTTTGTTGTGGGGGAGGAAGGGAAAAGGAGAATATTAGCCGCTTTGAGACTTCTTCGGGTAGTGATAAAGTGGGATATCAAATCCAAACTCTTCTTCCTATACCCTCCTTTATAGGTCAAAGTGAAAAACTGGGACGTCGTCGCAGGACTGCATGAGATCACGGCCCTGAAAAAAGCATTGCAGTGCCCCAAATGGCTGCTGTGCTCTTGCGTGAAGAAACAGGGTGTCCTGGTTTTCCCAGGACATTTGAGGGGTACACCATCTTTAAAGGGAGGAGTCTACTCCTTTCATGCATTCCATAATGGGCTGCAGCATATGTTTTAGGAAAGGAAGGAAAGAAGGGTCCCTGTTCCAAACCATTCACAAAGGCTTAACTTATTCAAGTGCAAAACTCATACAGCACCATGTTCAGGACTGAGCTTCAATAGTGCTGCTTGGGGCTTTGCTCTCTATTCCATGGGCACAGCCTGAGCTTATAAAGCCACAGAACACAATAGTGGCTGATGTTCCCTGGAATTCACTCTCCGAGGAAGTAAGTTATTAGTTCACAATTAAAAACAGATCTATCTGGTTTCCCAAGATTGATTGCACACTTAATCAGCTCCCACTTGCCTATACAGTATCACTGAAATGGAGAGATAATGAAGCCATGGTTCTTTTAAGAGAGCGACTGCACTGCAGATCAATTTCTTCAAAATCTTCATGTGTGCAGAAATCCTGTGGGATGAATATTTCATAAGGGGAACAACGCCGTTAAAATTAATAAAACCCCAGCCTGCCTAGTTATGAACTACAGTGATTACTGAAGAAAATAATCCTGCTCATATTTTGTACCACCAAAGTTGGGCCCTGAAGGCATCCAGGGAGAAAGGAGAACGCTTTTGAAGTGAGGTGTCACCAAGAGTAATAAGAGTTTCAGAGACACAAAATCCAGGGAGAGGAGCCTGCGACAACTAGGGGAAAGCTGAATCTTGTTCTTGCCTGGGGAAGACTGAGAAATTGAAGTTAATTAATTGTTACACACTTTCCCTCTGTGTCAGGCCCACTCCTCAGCTTCCTGAGCAGAAAACAGGAAGATCTAGAGAAGCAGCATTTAGTCACTCCGTATTAATTCCTGACAAACATTCCTGACCTGCTTTGTCAAAATCCAGCTTGTGTCCTGAAAACACCAATAGGTTTGTTTAGTCTTTAGGAACACAGGTCGCTTGCCATGGGCTCACTGTGCAGCTGGCATACATTCCAGCTGTGCCAGCCACACTGTGTCCATACCAAGCCTTTTGTGATAGTTCTCATTTGACTGCCACCCGACATGTGCGCAGGAGTCAGGTGTGTGTGGAAGGTGCCTCCTGCCAGGGGTTCTCGTGACGGCCACACCTTCCTACCTTTTCTGCAGCAGTGGGAAGGGCAGAAGCCCCCTCCATCCTGAAGCACAAATGTTAAAAGAATAGCTCCCTCAAACAAATAATTGGAACCTCGGTCTCAAAGCATAGGTGGAAACAGCTGGATTACATCAAGAGTATAATAGCTATGGATGCTGAACAGAAAGAATGTGGGAAATGATAGAATATATGGGCAATGCGGCTGGTTTTAATATTCGGCATTTTATTGGCTTCTGAGTGTGTGTGCATGTGTGCTGTGATGTTACACGATTACCTTTTATGCATTTGAATGGTCTAAAAAGATATCAAATAAATAAGATCACATGAACCTCAAAGCCTATTTTGCACTTCTGTCTAGGTTGCACCTGGGGTAGGTGCCCCTCTTGTCATTTGATTTAATATAATGTAGGCCATGAGGCACATTACTCTTTCCAGCAGGGTCTCTCTCTCTCCCCCCACCCTCAGCATTTTCTCTTCTGGCTTCCCAGGAAACTGATCGTGTTTACAATTACATTTCTCCAACCGTTCGCTAAGAAAAGTAGCAAGCAGATGCTAGTCCCAACTGAAAGCACCAAATACATAAATAAGCCATTTTGGAAATACCAGATTGCTCTTTTCTCAGCTGTTTTCAAAGCAAAAGTGTATAATAAAAAATAGAGTACAAACATGTGTCAACAGGTCTTGTCTGTAGCAGGTCCGTAGTTTGGCATTACGCTCTTTATTCAGAAAGGAATGGGCAGGAGGTGACAGAGGGCTGAGGTGGTTATGGGCATGGAATGAATAAGTAAGAATGTAAAATTAGGTGTTTTGATTTTTATTTTTATTTTTTAAAAAATGTTAACTTGATAATGTATTCATAATCTTCTCTGCTTATGACACACACAAAAATGAGTGCTTGCCTTCTGAAGCCCTCATCTGGCAGCCAAAGATAGCAGATTTCTAAGGGCATTTTTTATGCTGCTTTGATGAGTGAGAGAAAAATATACAGAGCAGCAAAATGACATTTTTCTATAAATTTCACAGTGCTCAGCAGGCATGCGAGTATGGCAGCATTCATTAAGATTAGTTAGAATTACTTAAGCACCGTGAATTTTCTCTATCAAGCTGGTAACTGGGACACTGCGGATTAGTTATTGATCAGCCACTGTTAATACTCAGAGCTCTTTCCATGCCTGTTGTTGTGGGGAGTGGGAGTGGGGAACGCCGTCTCGCGAAGCTGAAGCTGTGAAATTCACAAATTAAACAGACTCTCTTCATTCTCCCTTTTGTTTCTAGAACAGACAAAAAAAGGTGGGGGGAGAATGAGAATTAATGTGTTGCTTCAAATATTTTCTCTCTTCCCAGGCTCAGCAAATTTCTTCAGCCCTCACAACAGAGCAGGGCATTCCAAAATGGCTCCTACAAGCCAAGCCGGTCCTACCATTTAGTGGAGTAAAGCAGATGCCTTGGGGAGCTGGTTTGGGGCATTGTGAAAAGGTAGCAAATTCTTCATTTGTTATTGAATTTTTATCCCCAGAGAGAGGTGCTTGTACAAATGTTTGCCTTGGCTGCCAAAATAACTTAGCAAATCTTGGGTTCTGTGTGCCTGGAGGATGGGAAGGAACATGCTGTTCCACCTCAGGCAGCAAAAGAGTAGTGGCCAGAGGGGTGGGCTGGGGATGTGCACAAGACCTCCCAGCACTGATGTTGCTGTGGCTTACCAGGAAGGAGAGGGGCAAGATAGTGAGGAGGTCAGTGCTGCGCCACACAACAGTGAAAACAACCCAGACCTTTGCCTGGTACATCCACATAGCACTCCGCATTGCCTTGTCTCTGCCTTCCAGCAAGCTGCAGTGACACTGCTGCTGGGAGGCTAGATGCATGCTGCTATCCATCCTTGCCAGCCACTATTGCAGCAAAACGTATTGAGGCAGTTCAAGATAAGTTAGCAAACATTGCTTGAGGATGAGGAAAACACTATTGCTTAAAGTAGTCATAAGCTTAAGGCGGCTAGTAGGAACCCAATACTACTCCACTGCAATGACTGCCGTGCCTCTTCCCAGCTGCTGTGACACTGTTCTAAATGGTGCAACCCTGTTTCACGGCTTTCACTGTTGTGTACTGTCTCTGATCCCTGAAAGATGTGGATTGGAAAGGCAATAGCACAATAGCAGAAGATATGTTTTATGTGACTAAGGTTTAATCTCCAGTGTTTTCAAGTTAAAGAGTCTCAACAAGGCTAAAACCTCTGTTTGAGATCTGCCAGGTGGAAGAAGCAACAATGGGATACATCAAACAATAATTTGACTCAGCAGATGACAGCCATATACTGTATGTTCACATGATTCTAACTCTGCATAGCAGGAACAGTCAGTTGTGGTAATGAATATTAATTGACCCTCATTTGGGGGAGAGGCTATAACTCAGTGATAGATCATATGCTCTAGGTTCAGTTCCTGGAGTATTCAGTCAGTGTGGACAATATGAAGCTAGATGATCAGACTAGGTGTGGAGAAATGTCATGTGTTCAAATTATGTGAAACTGTCCATTAGGGTTTTAAGGAAAGAGGGAGTAAGCCGCTGTTGATGAACCCTCAGTGCTGGGGTAACCAAGAGCACACTGGCCAACACTGGGATGTTCATCCCACTGAAAGGAACAATGAGATGTACATTAAGATGTATGTCCCAATGAGAGGGAATGTCAACATGTTCTCTAGGCATTTTCTTCTCCCTCACCAAAAGGCAGATTGGGGGAAATAGCTGCAGAAAACTAAGAAATAATGCAAGTAGGGGATTTTCACCAACATTTTTTACGCACCCCCAGTTTGGGCACAAATATGCCTCATGAAAATTCAGTGCAGATTCTTATAGTCAGAACAGACAAAGAATTGTCAGAGGGGAAAGATCATCTTATTTCTCCTATATGATCTTTTCTGCTCCGGGTATAGCATGCAAAATTATTCTATAATCATATAGAACTGGAAAGATATTACATCAGATTTGGTCAACCACACAATTTATCTAGAGAATGATGTCAGCAGGTTGTTTTATCCCTGCAGGAAGCCTCTATTTCATGATCTGGCATCAGCAAAGTTGCATGGGAACGAAATTCCAAGGTAATGTTTTCATCCATGAGGAGTCATGCAAACACTTTTTAAAAGTGCCAAGTATTCTATCAGAATTCATGCAGTTCAGTGTATATATTGTAACTTGTAAATGAGAAAAAAGAATTGGCAAGAGACAGAGAAAGCCATGCATTCATGTATTATTCTATAATTAATTCCCAATGCAAGATAAAAGTTAAGGGCAGCATAGGGATGGAAGGCTATGTGAAATTCAGTTATTTCAGTTTTTCATTTTTCCACTCTTAAATTCATTTCCCCACATTTCTGCAGGAGCTGATACTGGGTGGAGCCAGTGCTGTTGCTAGGTAGTGCTAGGGCTGTGTCTCACTTTAAAGTAGTCCATTTTCTCTCTGTCTCTCAACCACTTATGAATCCGAGGAGAATGACAGAAGTTTGTCTCTGTCTTTGTCAGATGGTTGGAACTCCAGTTGGCTAGAAAGCGCCTTCAAGGAAAGTAGGACCCAAGGAAAAGGGAAAATTCATACTGCTGGGCTCCACTTCACAAATGGTCTCCAGTGATCCCATCTAGCTTGTCTCCTTCATGGGAAGGCTGGGTGGGGCAGGGAGAGAGTATATGCTGGGTGCTGCTACTCTAAGGAGCAAAGCTGACAGCACATGGGTGGTGGAATTCATAGAACAGAAAGATCCTGTATACCCTGGGTGCCTATTTATAAAATGGAAGAAGACTCTGTGTGAACAATTCATCACTCTAGATAGAACCAAAATGATGAGATGATTCTCACAAGCAGCTAAGGAACACTCTTTTCCTCCAAATGCTATCATCCTTTCTACTGGACTTTATTAGCTCCATCTTGGGCACCTTGCAAATGTAACTTGCAAAAAATGAATGGAATTGCAGGGTAGGACCACTTCCTTCTATCCCTCTCCCCTTCTCCCACAAAACACACACATGTCTTCATCTGCAGAAAGATCCTGAGTAAATTGCAGATATGGTAATGCAGGATAGCTTCTAAAGGAGATCAAATACTATTATTATCGCTCTCTTGCTAAAATGGCTTATATCCGTAATGTAACTTTCTTTTCATGAAGGTCAACCAAGCCATTACAGAAATGAATGGAGGCACTGTGGGCTTCTCTTGGCTAAACAAGAATGCCTTGCCCTGAGCTTTGCAACAATGAGGAGCCATCATGCTGAAGGTTTCTGTTTCCTTAAGGGCATGAGAGCCAATACATCATTAACTAAACACAGAGGTCAGAGGTCTCCACTTATATTTTTCTCATTTTAAATGACTATTTAAGGAAGGAGAATGGAGGAGGAAATGATGATGTGGATGAGAAAAATGAAACAATTCACCTACATGCCAAAAGGTTTAAATGCAACTGTTTGATTCTCCATGGACCCATTACGGCTTCAGGAATTCAGCAACATCCCATTTCGTGGCTGGATAAATAGGTGCTCAAGCACACCCAGAGGAGAAAAGCTACGAACAAGACCTCAAGGCAGTGCTCACTTCTTGACCCTTCTAGGGCTCTTAAAAGCTGCTATAGTGGTACAGCTACAGAATGCTGTGATTGGGCACAGAAGTGGTTCACCAGGTGGGGCAGAGCTGCTATGCTAGCTTCCTGGTAGGTGAGTCACTGTTGCTTACTAGGAGAGGTGAAGTGGAGGGGAGATCTGCGTGGTGCAAACCAGGCCCACCAGCTTGGTCCCAAAACCGTGGGTGGCTGGGGCTGCACATGCCATGGGCATGTGGGCATCTGACATTAGACGAGCACGTCAGTGGGTGTGCTGACGTTGGATGTGCATGCTGCCACAGCATGCATGGCCCCAACACAAAAGTTGTGGGTGCCCAGCCCTGTCATGAGAAATGTTGTGGGAGTGGGAGCACCCACAACCCTGCATAATTGGTGCTTCTGGTGCAAACACAGCAGCAGAGCCTACCTGGTGCTCTTGCTCCTGTGTTGGACCAGCACCAAACTCCCCAATGCCTCACTTTCCTCCCTCCCTTTAAGCAGCAGCAACTCACCTGCCAGGAAACCAGCACAGTGACTTTACCCTACATGGCAAGCTGCTTTTCTTGGGGTGTAAATAACTGCAGATTCAAGTCCATGCTCACCTACAGTCAGCAGGCAAGTCATTCTTTCTTAGCCTAACGGCCACCACAGACCAAAGAAACAGGTTAAGGCATGTTCCCAGTGCCATGACAGTCTCTTTTTCCATGTATGTGTATATGTAGCATATCAGCAAACCATACAAATATATTATCGTTCTTCACCATTGGCTAGCTGGCTTGGTCACTGCCCTTTCCTCCACTCAGAAGCAAAGCACTCCACAGCTTGATGCTTGAGATAGAGTCACTCTGCTTCCATTGCAGGCACAAATGGTGGGCCATTTCCCCCCTAATAGGAGGAGTGGATGGTATCAGTAGTGAGAGGCCAGAGGCATGAGCAGAGGGCAGACGGTGCGGCGGGCATGCCCTGCAGGTAAGATGGAAATGGCGCAACCTCTTCCATTCTCAGGCAATGACGGGGGGGGGGGAGAGAAGGAGGTGCTGGTTATCAGTGGATTTCTGGACATGTCACTTCCAGGTTCCTCCCCTCCCAATTTTATTTGTATGCTTCTTTTCCACATAAAAGAATCATGCTCAGTATAGCTTACAACAAAGAAAACGCAAATGCATTTCAAACAAACATAGTTTTACATGTCTTTATTCAGAAGAGAGGAAGGGAGAGGACTACTGTGCTTGGGTCCTCCTTAGGGGTTTCCCAATAGAGCATCTGATTGGCAACTGTCAGAACAGGATGCTGGACTAGATGGGCCATTGGCCGGATCCAGCAGGCTCTTCTTTTGTTCTAAGTATTCCATCTCATACCTGCATTTTTTAAAAAAATTAAAAATCCATACAGGATTTATATTTAAATAGCTATTTTGAATGTGTTTTCCCACAGAATACATCTTTCTAAATTTATTTGATGCTAAAATACAATGTTTATATGGATTTGGGTACTTTGTGTCTTCTTCATGTTCTACTTTCTTTTACACAGAGGCCTTAAGATTCACTCTTAGCTTAGCCTTAGAGGAAGAATGAGTCATCTTCCAAAAGCTGATGCCCTTGACATTCCAGGGCTGAAAGTGAACCCATCACACTAATTATTGGTTCAATAAAGAGACATCCATCACCCCATCCTGGGCCATATACCTGCAATTTCCATAACAAAACTGATTGGCTACAGCTGGAGATGTAGGGAGAGAGGGGTGGTCTCTGCTCCCTCCATCACCCAAAACATAGACAAAAACCTGCTATTTGTTTTAGTTCTGTGCTTGCTGGATACAAGACAGACAACCCAAACAAACTTCTACCTCTCTCTTCTAGAGACGGATGGTACAGATATATTGGTTAGTCTCTGCACCTGCCAGGGGGTTGGACGACTTCAGAACCCTGTGCAGATACTTATCAGACATCACAGCTTGCTATTTGTCCATGGTCTCCGATTTCTCCAGCTTTTCTGTGGCATCTCTCCCTTGAGATCATAGATAGATCCACATTTTTGAAACACAGGATGTAACTCAAGCTATTCCAAGAGGCTTGAACAAACTACTTGAGCAATGCAATCTTTTTTTAATATATATTTTTAAAATTTAAACAGGGAGTGATTTAAAAACAACAACACCTAAACCCAAAGGACCTTCAGCTGTCACACTTCTTTAACAAAAAGCCTTTCTATTTTTTTCTAGTGACATCTTGCTTGTGGCAATTTGCAAAATACATCTTCAGGTTTATGTTGCTAACAGGGCATTTCTATAAATGTCTACTCAGAAGTATGAGCCACTGAGTTTGATGCAGCTTACTCCAAGGTAAGTAACAAACTGCAGCCTTAAAGATTACCTCATTTTGCTTTTGTTCACATTCAGCAGTGAAATATCCTATTCCTAAATACCTGTGCTCTAAAACAGTGAAGTGTTTTTCAATGTATGCTGAAAAATGTTACGGCATTATGCATTGCCTAGCGAGGAATAAAAATCAAGTTAGCAGAGAATCCCTGTGTTTGGTTTTCATTATTTACAAATTCTGCAACTCAGCTATCTCCAGCTCTTAGTTATTCTTCTTCGCTTTCTGCTGGGAGGTAAAATGTATCAGAATCCTGTTTTCTCCTTTTAACTCCAATGGACCTCAATGAAGAATTAAGTTGAAGATGGCTTCATGAAATTTTAAACTTTTTCAGTGTGTGGAGGAGGGAGTTTGTAAGTTGGATACTGGATACCTGATCACTTGTGTGCACAACTCTTTCCTGAATAATATGATAGGCCATTCTACCAGGACATTTTTGCCTAAATGACTCCCCTTGATACTGAGGCAAACGTAATGTTCAAAAAGGCTTCATTTTCTCATTTATGTAGCACTTTTTGCCCATAAAGTATTTTCAGGATCATCACAAATGGAGACATGAAATGCTTCACACACTCAGAATAGAGTCCAGAAATTTTGGGAGCCACAGAAACTACATTTCCTATAGTTTCCAGCATCTCTAAATGTGGTTGCACATGCTCATAGCTGTGTCTAGGCCTAGCGCAACTCTTCATTTTCACCCTTTACCCCTGCAGTGTTAACTTCAGGAAAAGGAGGCAACAGAAACATATGCTGAGGAGAATAACACAAAGAGATTCAGCTAGGACTTTTTGGAGTCATGCTCCAGTTACAACTGGATCCAGAGAGCAGACTATCCAAGTGCCCCTTTTTTCCAGGAACAGTCCTGGATTTACAGAAGCCATCCAGGTTTCTGATTTGATCCTGGAATATCCTGCTTTTCCTTAGGACATCCCTATTTTCGTCAGAGAAATGCTGGTGGGTATGAGAGAGTCCAGCCCTCATCCTTTATGATTCTGCATCTTCAACAGGGTAGATTGATATGAGGTACTCCAAGCCTGAGAGAAAATTTTGCTGGGTATGGTGGTTGGGAGATCTGGGGTTCTGATTTGATAGTTATCTTTTAGGTGTCAATTCATAAAATTAGTAAAGGTAAACTGACTGTTAGGTCCTGTCGCAGACGACTCTGGAGTTGCGCGCTTATCTTGCTCTATAGGCTGAGGGAGCCAGCATTTGTCCACAGACAGCTTCCAGTTCATGTGCCAGAATGACTATTAAGCCACTTCTGGGGAACCAGAGCAGCACACAGAAATGCTGTTTACCTTCCCACCGCAGCGGTACCTATTTATCTACTTATCAGACAGATTTCTAGGTCATGTGGCCAGCATGACTAAACCACTACTGGCACAACAGAACACTGTGACGGAAACCAGAGCGCACAGAAATGCTGTTTACCTTCCCACCGCAGCGGTACCTATTTATCTACTTGCACTTTGACGGGCTTTCCAACTGCTAGGTGGAAAATAGATATGCATTTTGATATACCGGGTGTTGGTTTCTGCTTCCTCACTGAACAGCGAAGTGCTTGTCACAAGACAATGTTTACATTCCACAGGATGTACTGTTGGAGGTTTTCCCACGGGAACGGGAGACTGGATGTGACGTACACTGGTTTCCTGTTTTTTCACTGTTCTTTGCAGTTTCAGTTTGAGATTCTCTCCGTGCTTTAGTGGAGAGATGACGCTTTCTCTGCTCCGGCAGAGGGAAAATGTTTTTCTGTAACTTACCAGCTGTAAATAAAGTAGTATAGAGCATGTTGGCATATACTTCTCATCATTCCGCTGTGCACTGGACACTGCTTATCCCCAACATTTGGTTTCGGGCCCAGAAAAATGCAGTGTTTTGAGGATGGACTTCAGAAGTCGGGCTCCTGGCAAAGGAACAATGGAGCATCGGAACAGCGGCAGAGAGACGGAACGCACGGTATCTGCTCTGCACGTCAAGATGATTGATGAAGGTATGTGCTACTGCTCCGGGAAGCCTGCCAGCTTCTAATTAATGGCTTTATGGCTGGACTTTGAACTTTTAAAGCCGTTTTCCACGGCACAAGCGTAGTGGCTTGGATGGCTGGGAAAGTGAAAGTAACTTTTACAAATGCTGTTGTTTCAAAGCAGCTGCAGAATTCAGTGACGCAGCAAGAATTAAAGGGCCACATAGAGAAAGCACTTGGGGACTTTCGCTATTGAACTTGCCTTTGGGAATGCAGTTTGAAGCAGCTGCAGATAAGCAAAGAGGCTCAGGCTCACAAGCAGAGGCTGTTTTGATTTGCCTTTGGATTAAAGCAGTCTGATTTAAAGCAGCAAATGCCAAGGTCATGATGGCTAGCTGCAGAAGGCTGGATGAAGCAAGTGGGGAATTTGATACCACTGATCAGCCAAATGCTCAACTCACAGTAGCTTGTGATACTGCCATGATTCAGAATGAAGCAGATCGGCGGGGTGATAGCTGCATCAACAAGGGGGAGACTTCACAGTCGTCATCCCATAGTGCAGTGGAACCACCAGATGGCGCCAAAGCTTTGAAGGCAGTGAAATGCTACTCGTGTGGACGTCTAGGCCATATGAAGAGGGAATGCAAATATCCCAAGGCCAAGACAGAGCAGCGCAGCGAAAGCTCATCGCGTGGAAAAGGCCGAGGCAAAGGCAAAGGTCCGGTGTCCAGGACAACGCAGCACAAGGCAATGGTCTCACGCTTCGCTCCAAAGGTTGCAGAGGTTGCAGAGGTTGCAGAGGTCCAGAAGACGTCTAGATCTTTCTTCGTTGTTGATTCGGCCGCAACGCACCACATGTGCAACGATAAGCGACTGTTCGTGTCTTTTACACCGCAGGAAGGTGCGATTCACCAGGCGGATGACCACACTATCCCCAGTAAAGGCTACGGAACTGTTGTTCTTCACAGTTTGGACTTATCGATACAGGATGTTCTTTATGTGCCGGATGCAAAACATAATCTGCTCAGCGTTGGACAGCTGATTGAGAAGAAGATTGACGTTTCCTTTAAAAACAATAGATGCATCATCACCAAGAAAAATGATTATCAATTGTATGCTGAATTTGTTGATCGTTTGTTTCTTTTGTATTATGATGATGTTGTGCAGGATGACACTTGTTGCATTGCAGGTTCTAACAAAAGTTTGCATGCAGAATGTATTCACGATTTTCATCGAAAATTTGGACATTTGCATTTTGAAGCAGTATCTAAAATGCCTGCCTTGGTTGAAGGTATGACTATTAAACCCTGCAGGTACCACATGAAGTGCAAGGCATGCGCAGCAAACAAGGTAAAAATGGCTGCGAAAGGTAAGGTGTCTAGTAGGCAAGCTACAGAACCATACCAAATTGTTCATGCTGATTTGGTTGGACCACTAGCGCCCTCTTTGGGTGGAAATAGGTACTTCATGGTTCTTATTGATGCATTTTCCAGGTATATTTTTGTGTACAATCTCAAGCAGAAATCAGAGGCTTTTCCTAGGTTCAAGGAATTCTGTGCTTGGTTGGGAAATGTGCATGGTAAGAAGATAGAGATTCTTTTCACTGACCGGGGGGGGTGAATTCACTTCTCAGCAGTTTGAAGCTTTTCTGGCTGAGAAAGGAATTCAACACGATTTGTCTAGTCCTCGCTCGCCATGGCAGAATGGACTTGCGGAACGAGCAAATCAAACTTTGCTTCAAGGGTTAAAAACCTTGCTGCATGATGCAAATCTTCCAGAGAGTTATTGGGCCGAAGCTCTCTCATGTTTCACTTACAGTTATAATCGCAGGTTATCTTCAGCGATTGGTTGTACCCCCTATGAGAAGATGTTTGGCAAGAAGCCATACATCAAACACATGAAAATTTTTGGTTCTGACATGTGGGTTCGCTCACCACAAAACTCCAAGTTAGACAAGCGTGGATTGCATGGTATCTTTCTAGGTTATCAGAAAGGGTCTTACAGAATAATGATGACTGACTCTAAGGAAATTAAGCTCACAAGAAGTGTTGAGTACAATGCCAAGTGGGGGGAAAATGTGGGAATTTTCCAATGTTATCCTGATGACAGTGATGAGACTGGGGATAGTCAAAAGCAACCGCAACAACC
This sequence comes from Podarcis melisellensis, assembly GCF_964234715.1. Classification (NCBI taxonomy): domain Eukaryota; kingdom Metazoa; phylum Chordata; class Lepidosauria; order Squamata; family Lacertidae; genus Podarcis; species Podarcis melisellensis. The sequence continues at coordinate 37,478,181 of NC_138537.1, forward strand.
CACACCCACTGATGAAGGTTCTGATTCTGAGTCTGAAACTGAATCAGATGATTCAGAGGATTTCAAGAGTGCGAAAGCCTCTATGCGACCCTCTGAAAGCTCTGATCAAGAATTGGAGGAACCATTGTTCACAATAGGTCACTTTTCTCCTAAGAAGGAAGAGGAGAGTGTTGAAGACTTAAGGCTAATTCGCAGGTCACAGAGAGCCATAAAAGGCAGACCTCCAAAGAGATTTGCTGATGAGTTTGCTAAGATAGCAGTAACAGCTGTTAAAAGCTCCAAGAAGGTTTTTGAACCTTCAAGTTTCCAAGAAATCCAGGATTTGGATTCAAAGGAAGCTGAGCCATGGTTAAATGCCATGAAGGCTGAGCTTGATTCCTTGGAAAGGAACAAAACATGGGAGCTTGTTCCAGTAGTTCCAGGAATGAAATTGCTTGGAAGCAAATGGGTCTTCAAAGCGAAGACTGATCAAAATGGCAAGATAGTCAGACACAAAGCCAGGTTGGTAGCCAGAGGTTTTGCACAGGTACCAGGTGAAGACTATCACGAGACCTACTCACCCACAGTGAGGTATGAGAGCATTAGGCTTATGCTCAAGCTAGCTGCAGAGGAAAATCTACACATTAGTCACCATGATGTGAATACAGCTTTTCTGTACGGATCTCTAGGTGAATCACTTTATATGCTTCCACCTGATGGCGTACAGGTAAAACAGGGATTTGTTTGTGCTCTGAAAAAGTCCCTTTATGGTCTCAAACAAAGTGCACGGTGTTGGCACACAAAACTCACTGAAGTATTGTTTTCTCTAGGTTTTAAGCAAGGGAAAGCTGATCCATGTGTATTTGTCAAAGAGGAGGGGCAAAAGAAACTGTATTGTTTGTTTTATGTTGATGATCTTTTATTCTTTTGGAAATAGAGAGAGATCAAGATGGTAACATTCTAGTACACCAGTCACGGAAAATTGCTGATGTGTTAAGCAAGCTAAACCTGATGGATGCTAACCCTGTGGACACACCGATGATAACAGGTTATCAGGTAGATGACACTGAAGAAGCATTTTCTGACACTACACTGTACAGAAGTGTGCTAGGCAAGCTAAACTTCATTGCCAGATGTTCAAGACCAGACATTGCTGTAAGCTGTAATTTGCTAAGCAGACAAGTCAACAATCCTACTGTTAAGGATTGGAAAGCTCTGAAACGCATAGCGCGGTATTTGAAAGGCACTATGCATTACAGACTGAGATTCAACAATCAGAAGTCTGGTGGTCTTGAGATATTTGCAGATGCAAGTTTTGGAAGTGACACTACAGACAGGAAAAGTACGTCTGGAGTTTGCTATAAGTACAATCAGGGTCTATTTGATTGGTCGTGCAAGAAGCAAACAACAGTTAGCTTAAGTACTTGTGAAGCTGAACTGAATGCACTGTCTTATTCACTTAAAGATTGTGAATGGTTGTTACAATTGTGCAAAGACATGAAAATTCCTGTCAAATGTCCAATCCAGGCATACCAGGACAACAAAGCATGTTTGGCTTTGCTGAATTCTGAAGGTTGTAAGCAAAGCACGAAGCACTTGCAATTGAAGTTGCAACATGCTAGGGAACGTATTCAGAAGGGACTCGTAACGGTGTCCTATATGCCAGGCAATGAAATTCCTGCTGATGTATTGTCCAAGATTGTATCAAGGGATCAACACTGTACCTATGTGCAGAAGTTGGGTTTGTACTGATATTGTACGAACACGCTGTCCAGTGATGTTCACAGAAAGGGGGAGGATGTTGGTTTCTGCTTCCTCACTGAACAGCGAAGTGCTTGTCACAAGACAATGTTTACATTCCACAGGATGTACTGTTGGAGGTTTTCCCACGGGAACGGGAGACTGGATGTGACGTACACTGGTTTCCTGTTTTTTCACTGTTCTTTGCAGTTTCAGTTTGAGATTCTCTCCGTGCTTTAGTGGAGAGATGACGCTTTCTCTGCTCCGGCAGAGGGAAAATGTTTTTCTGTAACTTACCAGCTGTAAATAAAGTAGTATAGAGCATGTTGGCATATACTTCTCATCATTCCGCTGTGCACTGGACACTGCTTATCCCCAACACCGGGGTGGGAGAGAGACCATGGTATAACACCCTGAAACAAAGTGAAGAGATTTGTGTTGCAGTGTTATGGAGATTACTTTTTCAATTCTCACTTCCTAGATATGTGCTTACTTTAGTTTGAGCATGTTGTGGCTGGTAGATAGGAACATTTGTGTGGCAGGGCTAGCTTAACCTCAAGCACACTGCTATAGAGTTCAGATGAGGGAGAAATGTGGTTTGGTTTGCATTTTTATGTGGACCTACCTACCTAATTCACACTTCCCAAAACAATACAGGAGCTTCAAAAATTGCACTTCTCTGAATTTTGCAGTGAAGCTCTCCAACCAAGCTGTGTGTACATAAATGTGTTGTGTTAGGGGAAAGTGTGTATAAAAATGCAAGGATTCAGTGAAAATAAAATACAAAATGGATTATATTAGGGAAGATTGCATGCAAACTCTATCAAGTAAAATTGCCTACAAAATGTGGAGAAAACTTGAACTAAAATGCACAAATTTTCCCATGACCTTTTTTTTTTTAAAAAAAAAATTCAAACTGATGCAAAAATGTGGAGATGTGAAGTAATGAGGAACAGAAACTGAAATGGACAGATTTTCCCATCCCTGCTGTGGGCTTCAAAGCTAAAAGAAACTGTCAATTCAAACATCCAAAGCACAACAAAATAAGGGGCAAAGAGGGGTGTAATAATACTTGGCTGGACATTAAATGGCACAGGGAGCTAACGTGCAGATTGTACTGGTCACTTTATATGATCTATAATAAAACCAATTTTGATTTAGACAAGTTGTCATGGACAAATTGCAAGACTGGAGAGACCTTGAATGCCCAGACCTTCCAATGCCATCAAGGCCAGGTGTGTTGTAAGTGAAGATGGGATTGTCTGTGACATGCTTCTCTCCAGTTTGTTCATGACCTTTTCAGCAGAACGCTCCACTTTGTATATTTCTGTAGTTACCTCTGACCTCTTCAGATGTAGTCACTAAATGAGTTTTGTATAAGACCAAACACAATTTTTTTCTCCATTTGTATTCCGCACGCATGCCAACAAATTCTGATAAGCCCCATGCCCTCACACTGTTTCATTTGTATGTGCTTAATCTGCCTTTATCCTATTTGATGGAGCATCTTCTTTAAATTGATTCAGGCACCAGCGTAGTAGGGACTTTGCATAGATTTTGCATGCATGACATTTCTGCACAGTTGGGTCGTATTATACACCTAACTGAGCATATTCTACACATAAAATTCCATATTCAAAAGAAAAACCGAGTAGAATCAAATGGCAGGTGGAGGGAAGTGTGATAATGCTGGCTGTTACTTGATTCTTAGGCATGATCTTTTGTTACTGATTAATATTTAAACTTTCTGGATTCAACATGCGACACCTTTGGACCATTTTTTGTCCTTACAGTTGGTCTAGGCCGGGAGTAGCCAATAGAGTGTCCTCCAGATGTTTAACAAAACCGCAGTTCCCATCCTCCCTTACCACCGGCCATGCTGTCTGGAGCTGCTAGGAATTGTAGATTCAGCAACATCTCGAGGGCACCATGTTGGCTACCCCTGAAATAAGTAGTTCCTCCCTGGCCCTCTTTCCTGGAATTCACTATAACCTGGATACCTCCATTGGTTAGAGTGTGATCATTGGCAAGGTTGCATGTTTGATCCCTGTATAGGATAGCTTCATATTCCTGCATTGCAGGGGGTTGGTTGGACTAGATCAGCGGTTCTTGACCTGTGGGTCCCCAGATGTTGTTGGACTACAACTCCCATCATCCTTGAGCTCTGGCCTTGCTAGCTAGGGGTGATGGGAGTTGTAGTTCAACAACATTTGGGGGCCCACAGGTTGAGAAAGGCTGGACTAGACGATCCTCAGGGTCCTTTCCAACTCTACAATTCTATGATTATGAACTGATGGATAAAGGGGATTTATGGAGTGCTAGTCATGATGACTAACTCCAGTTATCAGAGGCAATATGTCTCTGAAGACCAGTTGCTGGGGAACAGCATCAGAGCTTTATTGCCTTCATGCCCTGCTTGCAAATTTCCCATTAGGAACTGGTTGGCCACTGTGAGAAAAGGATGCTGAACTAGACGGTCCTTTGAGTTCTTATGAATCTAGCAGGGTTCTTATGAATGGTCTCCAACTGCTTGTTTTTAGCCAAGAGGAAAAGACACACATAACCATTTATGGTTCCTTTGCAAGGATAGAGTGTGATACTTCTCAGACCCATGATACTGTACACCTACACTTCAATATGATCTGACCATGAGAGGCATCTTCCAATTCCAGCTGCAACACACTGGTCAAGGATCACATTGCATGGCCATCATTCTAGGTGCACATCAGAGGATGCCCTGTGGAATTCAGCCGGACTTATATCCAAGTGAATACATGCAGCATCAGCAGTTGCCCATGAAACAGAGCACTAAGTGAAATTGCCTGCAGCCATGTGATGCAATTCAGAATGGGTGATTGTCAACCTCACCTATGCACTCTGATAAGTGGCAAGGAAGGTGCTTCTTTGTGGGGGATGCTGAGTCAACCCCATGCAACCAAAAGTTGCTGACATCAGCAGGGGCGACTGTTCAGACAGCAACTGTGAATACACCTGGTACTAGCTGCCCCCCAGCCATTCAATATAACTGTAGGATATTGATTCAATAGCCATGGAACCACCAGTGGATTCCCCTAGCTAACACCCTAACCAGTCACTGCAGTACAGGATCTGGCTGTAATGCTATGCCTACTTCCTTGGGAATAAGACATGTTTACCCTTGCATCTCAGTATATAATACAGTGGATGCTCGGATTGCGAAAGTGATCCGTGCGGGAGGCATGGTCACAACCCGCAGCATTCACAACCTGCAACACCGCGTCTGCGTATGTGCGGGTTGCGATTTGGCGCTTCTGTGCATGCGTGGCCACCAAAACCCGGGAGTAACCCATTCGGGTACTTCTGGATTTCAGCAGGTCTGTAACCTGAAAAAAGGCAACCTGGAGCTTCTGTAACCCGAGGTATGACTGTATATGCAGTATATAATATGCATCAGATGAGTTTGTCCATCAGCTTAAATCCAGGCACTCAGGCTTGCACTGATGTGTGAGCCAGGCTGTTAATTACCTGGTGTTGCTGTGTGGGTCTGCCTTAATAGCACAGCAATTGTACCTGCAGCAGTGCCAATTATAAATGAGAGAAAGTAAAGAAAAAAGAATCTGATGAATCCATGGATTGGCTAAAGAATTATTAATATGCCAGTGCTAAAGAGCAACATCTGCCCTTCATAACACGAAGGCCTTGGTTGTGAGGTGGGAGAAACAGTTACAGTTACCAACAGAAGTTGTGCAAATCTCAGTGAGTTGCAGAAAATTCCAGTGGAGGATTTCAATGTGCCTGGTAAGTGAAGAGGAGTCAGAGGCTGACATTAAAGGGGCTTCACACAGCCTGAAGGGAAAAAAATGGATTAATATATGCTTTATGCTGCAGCGAATTCTAAGCAGCAGCATTTTTGATGAGCTGAAGAATGCTAATTTGAAGAATTCATCAAGAAAATGTATTGATCAATATTTTATTAGCAGGGATTAATATTTCCTATAAGGGGAGCTAATGATTAACAATATTATGCTTATGTCAGGGGCAGAAGAGAATTTAGAAGCTGAAGACTTATGCTGCTATCATAGTTTCAAACTCTTGTGTAAAAATGCAAGCAGCAAGTTAATAGAAAAAAGATACACCCTGGAGTTAAAAAAAAGAAACAATCCAACAAGAATCCTCAATGCCTTTTGGTAGCCACATTCATTTAGGATACCCCCTCCTGCAGCTGATTCTCAGGCAAAGTATTACATGCAGTAAAACCAGGTGGAAGCTGGAGAGCGGAGTGCCAAAATGGCAGAATGAACTGTATCACTTCAGGCAGTAGATGGGGGAATGTTTTTTGATGCTTCTCCACATAAAAACTCCCAATAAATAGAAGCACAACATGGATAAAGGTTTTCTATACTGGTCCCCAAGCAAGGGAGGCCAAGAATAGCCCTAAGGTAGAGGGTCATCCCCCCCCCCCTCACTGGCTAGCACACTACCTCGCATTCCTAGCTCAAGTCCAGCTCTGCTTTGCTTAGGAGTAAGGCTCTTAAAGTTTGCTAGAGAGAACATTTTCAAAGCAATCAAATGACATTTGAATAGATAAATACTCTTTCAAAGATGTGACAAATATATGTATTTTGCTGAGATTAATTTCTCTACTGAAGTTCTTTCATTTATCTCACAAGTATTTTCAAAGTCTCTTCTATCAGAATAAAAGCCAAAGATGAAAGTCTTTATTTATATAACTGATATAAGAGATTCCGGATGCAAAGAGAGAGAAGTTACAGTTCGGGTCTTGTTTTTAATGTTTTAGGTTTTGTTTTAACATTCTCTCGCATGCTTATGTCCACCAATGAATTCAAGTGAACAAGGAACATCCTAAAATTAATCAATTGAGGAGTCTCAATGCTTTTGTTAAATGCAAAATTTCAGAAAGCTCTATATAATATCTCCCACTGCTCAAAAGAAACAACCGGCATTGATCTTACAAGTTTGTGGATGTGGAGTGTTCAGTACACTAACTTCTTCCACATCACTCACACTCACCTGTTGGTATAGCTATGGTGTACATTCCTTCTCATTTCTAGTATTTGGTTGCCAGGTGTGATGCATGAGTGTTACTTACGTTCTGTTGGTAAAAGAATTAACTCAAATAGGCATCTGCAATCCCTCCCAGTAAAAAAACTTTTGCTAGTCTTACTGAGGCCACACTGACACCAACAACACTACGACTTGGAGTACTGTGTCCAGTTCTGGGCACCACAGTTCAAGAAGGACACTGACAAACTGGAACGTGTCCAGAGGAGGGCAACCAAAATGGTCAAAGGCCTGGAAACGATGCCTTATGAGGAACGGCTAAGGGAGCTGGGCATGTTTAGCCTGGAGAAGAGGAGGTTAAGGGGTGATATGATAGCCATGTTCAAATATATAAAAGGATGTCACATAGAGGAGGGAAAAAGGTTGTTTTCTGCTGCTCCAGAGAAGCGGACACGGAGCAATGGATCCAAACTACAAGAAAGAAGATTCCACCTAAACATTAGGAAGAACTTCCTGACAGTAAGAGCTGTTCGACAGTGGAATTTGCTGCCAAGGAGAGTGGTGGAGTCTCCTTCTTTGGAGGTCTTTAAGCAGAGGCTTGACAACCATATGTCAGGAGTGCTCTGATGGTGTTTCCTGCTTGGCAGGGGGTTGGACTCGATGGCCCTTGTGGTCTCTTCCAACTCTATAATTCTATGATTCTATGACGTTTCGTAAAGCAGTCATGGCTTCCCCCAAAGAATTCTGGGAGCTGTGGTTTGTTCTGGATGCTGATCGTTGCTAGGAGACCTTTATTCCACTTCCAGGGCTACTATTCCCAGAGTTCTCTGTGGGCTGGTTGCTGATTCACCACCCCCCCCCAGCCCAGGGGAAAAGTTATAGCCTTAGATTCCTCATTATGGTGAACAGGCAAGCAGAGAGCATCATTGTTATACAGAGTGGCCTGAAACCTGAAACACACATCAAAGTGGAGCAAGTCAGAAACAGACTGGAATTTGTAAAATGCACATTACAGAAACAAGGCAAATCAGTGATGTGTCCTAGATCTAAACATTTTCCTTAGTTTCTTTTGAGGGATAACTTTCAGCTGCAAGCATCTGCTGTTCTTTTGTCCCACTCTGAATCAAAAGGTGACAGACTTACATTAAAACTTGTGAAGTGATGGAGCCTGGAGGAACAAAAAGGGAGTCCAGTCACTGAATTTTATGGGTAGAATGGTGGTGTGGAAAAGGGGACAGGGCTTCTGTGGTAGTAGTGGAAGCAAGCAGCACAGCATAGCCTAGGGTCACTTTGAGGTAGCAACCCAGCAATACTGTTTGCCTGCGTTGTAGGAAACAACTGAGCAGAGGAAAGGTTCCTGGGCATTACACCAGCAGCAGCCGCCTCATGTGGACAACTCCAGTCCCTCTTGCTTAGGAAAGAGTGAGGGAATGACAAGAGGCAGGGCAGATTCACAGTGAGAAGGCCCCCTCTAACTCTCGAGCTCTCCCCCACCCCCCATAACAAGTGGTCAAAGCAGCTTAGGGGGGTGCCTATAGTGAGGAGAGTATAGATCCATAAAATGGAAGTTCCCAAAGCTCACATGAGCCCACTCCTCAAATCATAACACTTTGTGTGCTTCCTTCTGTGCAATACTACCTATTCAATGCCATTGAAATGGAGCTTGCAAACTAACAAATAAATCACAAGGAGGAAAGCAAACCCCTTTAAGTCTCCTCCCCAAATCAAATTCAAAAGTGCCTTCTTCTTTTTTTACCTAGAAACATCTCTGTCATACCTGTCTATTTTCAGACCAATTGCCCACAAAACACTAGAGAAGATAAACTGATTTCATTTTTTCCCATCCCAAAATGGTTATGGCTGCTTTACTGGATAATCATTGCCGCTAGATTCATCTCCCCAGAAGGATCTACCATGACTGCAAATTTCATCAAATTCTACCCCAAAGTAAAAGAACAAAATACAGTGGTATCTCGGGTTAAGAACTTAATTCGTTCTGGAGGTCCATTCTTAACCTGAAACTGTTCTTAACCTGAGGTACCACTTTAGCTAATGGGGCCTCCTCCTGCTGCTGCTGCGCTGCCACCACATGATTTCTGTTCTCATCCTGAAGCAGAGTTCTTAACCCGAGGTACTATTTCTGGATTAGCAGAGTCTGTAACCTGAAGCGACTGTAACCTGAAGTGTCTGCAACCCAAGGTACCACTGTAGTGAGAAATGTTTCCCTTTTAAATAGCACCGCCAAAATAGTTTTAAGGAGCCTAGCACAAACAATCTCTGGACCTATTTAAATGTAAGATGGCAGGCATTATTTACTCTAGAAAGGCCACTATGTCTACAAATTCCATCTATTTCTGCAGCCAGATTTTTTTCCCCCAATAAGCATTGGGGGGGGGGGGGACAAAGCCTTGTTTTTTCCCCAGAGGGGCTTTGCCCCAGATTACGAGTTGAACTGGGAAGTCTCTGAAGCATTTTGGATCAAGGCAGATGGTTTCTAAAGTGCCAGATCAGTGTCCAAACGGTTATAAAGCAAGCATTTCACCCTAGCTGTCTTGCAATACACGAAGCTGCTAACTACAGCAGAACCAGGATCTTATACTGGGACCTTACAATCCAAGAACCTTCTGCTCCAGTGCAGGAATCTCAGCAACAGGCTTAAAAACTAAAGCAGTCTTTCTATTCTTCATCCATCTTTAATAAATGGGGCAAGGGAAATCCCATACATTGAATAGGCACCAGTCATGAATTTTTGAACTTACTAATATAACATATGAATGCTTTATAACTTACATTGGATTATTTGCAGTGGGGGGTTTTTATATAAAGAAAACAGAAAAAGAAAATGGCTGTTTAGTACTGGTATTATAAGAGTCTGCTAGCCTCGTTATTATCATAGGCTTTCATTAGAAATCCTTTATATCTGTAAACAGTACCATTAAAATAATTGTCCTTTAATTCACATTTATTTATTTTTTATTAGCTTACCTCTCAGCTCTAGCAATAAATAGAATGCAATTGTCAGATGCTGCTTCAAACTGTCTTAAAAGATGTCAATTTCCACAGTAGTACAAGGAACAGATTATATAGGCAGGAGGAGGAATCAATGACTCAGCACTCAGGAGACACATCCCTGCTTGTTATTTCTGCTAAATCATCTGTTTCCTTCCCTTATGGGCAATACTTGCCAGGGTATGCAGATATACTTAAGGTGATGGCAATTCGGATTGCTAGGGGAGGAAATTTGAGGATAAAGTTAATTTGATATTGCTGATTTACACAAGTGGGGGACTTTATGGGAGTGGGGGGTGCTCTCTGCATAATCAACTTATTTCCTCTCCTTTTGTAGTGCCATGTGTTAAAACTTGATGTAAAATCAGTAGAAGCCAGGCGTGTGGTGTGGATTCTGAAGTCTGAGATTAAAGTGGATAATTTGCTTGCAGCAGCTGTAGTCTCAAGAAGCAAAACAAGAATAAAGAACCCCCACCCCACAAAGGGGGGGGGGAACCAGCAGGATCTGAGCAATGTGCCCATATGAAAAAAGGCACTTTAAGCAAGATGCTGTTTAATTTTTTTAATTTTTTTTTACACATTTAATACAAGCAAGGCTGTTTCATTTACATCCAGCCACTGATTTCAGAATAGGGGATTAGTGGTATCTTCAACAGATGTTTCTAATAAACTTCCTGAATATGATTTTCTCCCTACAGGGATTAGAGGGACATAGAGGAGTCATTAGTTGTGAAATGGATTTGTCTGGATTACCATGTATTGTATTTAATAAAAAATAAAAAAAAACCCACAGCTATTTTGCACCAGTCTGAATAAGGCATTCCATTTTGTGCTCTAAAGGAATTTACATTGTCTGTAGATTTGCAAAAATATGACTAGAGCAGAATTTCAATCTGTTTCTCTCTGTGTGCCATTTTAATATTCATTTCCTCAGCAAAAAGGTTGTTTGAAAGACTGCAAAGGTATTTTATAATGGGTGAACATTTGAATGCTTCAGCTCCTGGTGCTTAAATTCTTGTATCAAAGGCATGAGGCTCTAATGACCTGGAAACTCACTGCTCCAACCAAGGCCAAAGGGCCATCACAAATGTTGAGGGTGAGGTAAGAAAGGAAGATCACACCCTGTCCTAATTTGGTACCCTTCCACATATTTTCTACTCTGTTGCTCTAAGGTCATACAGTCGTACCTTGGTTCTCGAACAGAATCCATTTTGGAAGTCCGTTCGACTTCTGAAAACATTTGAAAACCAAGGCGCAGCTTCCGATTGGCTGCAGGAGCTTCCTGCACTCAATCGGAATCCGCGGATGCTGCATCGGACGTTCGGGTTCCAAAGAACGTTTGCAAACCAGAACAGTCACTTCTGGGTTTGCAGCATTCAGGAGCCAAAATCCTTCGAGTCACAAGGCATTCGAGAACCAAGGTACAACTGTATTGAGTTCAGTAGGATTTACTTCTGAGTTAACACTGTAAGATTTGGGAATCTGTGTTTCTTGTGCACCAGATCATATAAATAGACAAAAGGGCAGGGAATTTACTTGGGTATTTTCTTTTGCCAGTATTATCAGCACCACCAATGCCTCCATTTGCCAGATCCATTTGGACCTGAATACCCCTTGTGAAAACCACCCGTTGGCCTTCTGAAATCCTTTCATTTGTCATAACAGCTCCTCCACCCTGTAATCCTCCTCCTCTTCCTCTTCCTCCTCCTATTTATTTATTTATACATACCACACCCATCTGGCTGGGTTTTCCCAGCCACTCTGGGCGGCTCCCAGCAGAATATTAAAAGTAGAATCAAACATTGGAAAACTTCCCTAAACAGGGCTGTCTTCAGATATCTTCTAAAAGTCAGATAGTTGTTTATTTCCTTGACATCTGATGGGAGGGTTTCCACAGGGTGGGCACCACCACCAAGAAGGCCCTCTACCAACCTAAACATCACCGCCATGCTTCTCCTTTGGTCACAAGATACCAGTGCCGTTCATGCTATTACTCTAATCCCTTGGCTGTGAAAGCTGGTAAATTGAAAATTTCACAATCCATTCTTTTCTGTCCCAGTGTGGTGCACTCCATCCTGCTATATTCACCACTCTCTTTGGTACCTGCACTGTTAAGCTAAAAGGAAATGGTGGGGAAGTCTGGTGCTACAGAATGCAGTAGCACAGTAGCTCTTTGCTTGCTGAAGCCTTTTAGAGAAGCCACACAGCCTGATGTGGCCTTTCTGGAGGTTGCCCCGGGCTGCGCAGCACCGGGAGATGTCATACGGACTGGCACAGCCTAGGAGGAAGTTGCCCACCCCGCACAACATCAGGAGACACCATGCGGCCTGACGCAGCCTGGGTAGAGGTTGCCCCAGGCAGCACAGCATCAGGAGACACCACACAGACACTCCAGAGGTCTGCAACAGTCACAGGACAGGTCTGGCCCAATACATTTTGGCACCTGAAGTCGACCCCAAAATGGTGCTCCCTTCCTCACCAGGGAAGAAGGGGTGAGGGAAGATCTACATCAGGAACAAGGGGGGAAGAAACATTGATACTGGGCAGAGGTGGGGCAAGGTGGGTGTGGCAGGTGTGGCACACTCCGGGTGCCATCCTGATGGGGGTGACATTCCGCCCCCCCCCATGACTCCCAAGCCTACAGCGCCACCGGCAAAGTTGTGAAGGAACTGCTGCACACTGCTTTGCAGCTCACCCCTTTCCCCGGCTCGCTGTAGGCCTGGGAGTCGTGGGCGGGGGGGGGGTGCCCCCACCTGCGATGACTCCCAAGGCAAGCCTACCCACTAGCCATCGGCTGCACACAGCTCTGCAGCTCCAGCTCTCTCAGAGCTGCAGCCACAAGCAGAGGATCCCGCTGCCGTCCGTACAGCACTCAAGCGGTGTTGTAGGCAAACCCCCTGGCGGAGCGTGTGCATGCATCATACATAAAGGCACCATGCATGAGCTGTACGTACGGTGCATGCGCATGCACTGCCGGGCAGTTTGCCCCACCCCTGACACCCCGTACCAGGTGCCAGTGAGCCTTCCTTCACTCCTGGCACTGGGAACTGCGGCTCCTGCCTGAGGCAGTCGCCTCATCTTGCCTCATGGGTGGGTAAGTGCTGATGCAGGGATTAACAGAAGCATTTTCGAGCAGTTTGGAGCTTAGGGCTAAACAACACTGACATAACATTCTGTTTGGTCAACAGATGTTGATGTTGTAGCTGCTAATAGCAGCTTAAATTACTATGTGTTACATGTGTTACACCACAGCTCCAATGTGTTTCAGGCCAAAATGTTTTCTCGTGAAAGACTGGCAAGAGATTTTCCATCAGCAATTTAAAAATTGACCAGAAAGCGAGAAGAGACAAAGTAAAAATACAGTTTTATTTGTTTTTGCTCAGGTCTAGAGCTCAGCAGTATGCTATTCAGCAAATATTGTAATTCAATTGGGGAGGTGAAAGATGCGATACAATGGGACCTGTTTATTCATTCAACCCAAAAGAAGTATCTTGAAGTGGGAATTTCAAACATTCCCAGCAAGCTGTATAGCTATCTTACTCTAGGGAAATATAAATGTATGGAAAATGGTCTTGGAGGAAACATGAAACCCGAGTGCTTTTCTTGGAGACAATTTGCAAGATATAACGGCAAAATTCACTGAATAAATTGCTATATATTTTTGGTGATTATTAGGGCATTACAATTATTTATTTTAATTTATTACAAGATTTCTAGGCCAGTCTTTCCCAGCACAATAGCCTTCACAAGGCATTGCACAAAGTCTAGAGTAAAGCAAAACATATGCCATTATCAAATTTCACCAAACAAATGGCACAAATTTATCCAAGCAACACCGTTAATAAAATGCAGACTGAAATTAAAATGTATTTTTTAAAGACAAAAAACACCTTCTTGTGAGTTGCATTAATTTCCAGTGGGAGGGAGTTCTGTAGGTGTGGGGATAAAAAAGCCCTTTCCTTGGTACCCATCAGTCTAGCATATCTCATAAAAACATACAGGGGCAGAACAGGACTTCACGTGGTCCATTAACAGCTATAGAATTAGCTTCAGTTTATCTCCCATGAAAGCAGTGGATGTAATTTAACTGCCTCCCTGGTTCCTTCAATGGAGTGTAGCTTGACATGAAAATAAGCTGCTTTGAAACCTGACGACACCCTCTATGAAAGCAAGCTATTTCACTGATATTGCAGCTGGCATGCAGCCCAGCAGAATCTACCTGCCCTGTTTTCTGCATGCAGAATGCCACTGTAGCTGCAGCGTGTCATGCCACTAAGTGGCTCACTAGAACTGCATGCTAGGATCATCTGTAATAGCACAGCTGGCTCACCCAGATTATTCTCAGGGTCAATTCACACAAATTACCATCTTGAAGATGTGGTTTATCAGCATACAGTAGAGTTTGGTATGCATCTCTCTCCCTCTCCCCGCTCTCTGCTTTACCACGTTCCCAGCCTCCACTCAACTCACTTTCACCCAAACATGGTAAGATTTGCTTGAACAATGTTGCAAGAAACATAGATCACACCGCCATCAAGGCAATTGTATTAATAGTCCATCAAATTCTGCATAAGGCCACTCACCCTGCAATCTCATCATACCCATTTTGTTTTGTCATCATTGGCCGTCAGCAATTGGTCCACTACTAATCGTTTGTAGGGAAGGGAAAACCTGTGGCCACCTCAGCCCCATACTCCATAACTAGCCTGATTTTTCTGAACTTTTAATGAGAATGCTGCTCAGACTCTAAGTCTTCCTAGAGAAAACAACATTTTCCCCTAAAGCCTAGGGAGCTCCTCACAAATTCTCCTTCTGAAATGCACCCTTATGTGGGGTGTCACGGTCCGGTTTACAGGTGGTCAAAGTCCCATCTGAGGACATCAGGACTGGGGGCAAGATGGCAGGGTGGGAGCAGGAACGGGAGTCCGGAAGCCAGGAGTCCAGAAGCCAAGGGTCTGAAAGTCAGAGAGCCGGGAGTCAAGAAACCAAGGGTCCGAGGGTCAGGAAGCAAGGAGTCAAGAAGCCAAACACAGCAAGGCAGGAAGCGTGTTGCTGTGGCAAAGAGCTGAAGGGAAATGCTGACCTTATATCCCTTCCCAGCTCTTGCCACCAGGTGCTGTGAGTTACCAATTGGCCTCACCTGTGCGGCCGTGCCTTGCCTCTTCAGAACAAACTTAGGAAAGCCCCGGTCCTGCAAAGCCCTACCGGTCGCAGAGCCTGGCTCCTGCATGCACTCCTGACATGGGGAGGCAGGGCAGGGAGACGCTTCAGTAGCAGCAGAGGTCTGATCTTTGAGGTCTAGATTCTCACATAGCTTTCCATTGCCACTGCAGAGCCTAGGAAATTGATTAAGCCAGGGGGCATAGGAAACTCTATTTCCCAGGCTCACAAATGGATGCTTCCAAAAAGCAGGGAAGCCAGTGCTGTTTGCTGGAGGTGAGCAAGCCATTACAAACCAGACCTGAACTTTGGAAGGGCTTGGTCTCCTTTTCAGAATTGGAGGAGTCTGCTTCCACCAGCAATGCAATTCTGAATTGTGGTGCCATCACTGCTGGTATTTACAGGAGACCAACATAATGGAAACTAGCTGTGAAAGTACAGTAATGTCTCAGGTCCTTACTTAAACATTGCTCTTCAATTTCACATCTGCCCTGTGATGCTCTTAAAAATTCAATTCCTTTCATTCCTGAGAGAACAGCTTGGAAGGGAGAAGGCTTGCAACACTGAAAAACTAAGATATTGATAAAATGAGAGGGTATATATATATATATATATATTCTGCTGCTTTTTACTTAGGCAGTAGCAGTTTGGGGCTGTGCTTCTGTAGCAACAAATGTGCAATATTTATGACACTGCTTCTTTTCTAGACCAATATCATTCAAGTCTGGAAATCTTGTAAGATGAGGGAAGCAAACTATCTTCATTATGCAGTCGCATATATCATTTGCAGTCCAAATGAGCCAATACTGAAAAGCAAGAGGCAAGGTTTCAGAAGCCTTATAAGTAATTTTTCCTCGTTTTTGTTTTCTAAGAAGAAAATGCAATATCTCTAAAGGGAAGAACTGTGCAAATTTATACAACAACAGGTCAGAGCCAACCTTCCTGTTTCTAAAATATTCATGAAGCAGCGGGGTTATTCTCTCAGAGAAAGTGAGAAACGTGTTCTCTAATGTTTCCTTTCATACTTCTCAAACGCTATTGTTACTTTCTTAACGTACACCTTTTGTCTTTGTTCAGATACTTTGAGGCACATAAAATTTTGGGGGAGATGGTTGTTGTAAAGATAGGCATAACTATTTGGATACAATAACTATTGGGAATAATTTGGTACAACCAGGTGGTTCTATCCATGGTATAAGGTGGTAAAGGGTTAAAAGGAACTGCACCTATTGCTTGTATTATTACAGTGGGTGGGATTGAGGGGGGAGAGAGAGAATTTCAGCCCTCTGCCAGTTTAGTTCTGCATGAGCTGCCCCTCAAAGCTAGTCCTGTACATTCCCTGTTTAATAAAGCAACTATTCTGCTGTTTGCTTGGAATCACTGCTGTGGCACATGGTTAACAGGAAGGTGTGCATCCATGTGCCACTTTCCCCCAGAAAACCCACTAGGTAAAGGTAAAGGGACCCCTGACCATTAGGTCCAGTCGTGGCCGACTTTGGGGTTGCGGCGCTCATCTCGCTTTATTGGCCAAGGGAGCCGACGTACAGCTTCCGGGTCATGTGGCTAGCATGACTAAGCTGCTTCTGGCAAACCAGAGCAGCGCATGGAAACGCTGTTTATCTTCCTGCCGGAGCGGTACCTATTTATCTACTTGCACTTTGATGTGCTCTTGAACTGCTAGGTTGGCAGGAGCAGGGACCGAGCAATGGGAGCTCACCCCATCGCTGGGATTCGAACCGCTGACCTTCTGATCGGCAAGCCCTAGGCTCTGTGGTTTAAACCACAGTGCCATCCATGTCCCTTAGAAAACCCACTCTTTACTGCTAAATCAGAACAAATGGCAATCTGCAGGAAACCTGAAAACCAGGTTTCAGCACTAAAGATTGGGTTTCCCTGGATGAAATTGTGGGGCAAACAGATATGTGAATAAGCCCTAAAGGGTGAAAGCATCACCATTCCATGCACATGCATATTTTCTAATTTCCTTCAAAAAGTGAAGGGCTATAGCAACAGATAGATGCACATGCACAAAGATGACTGTTTTTGCAACATCTTGTATTCTCTGCAAACTCCAGGCCAGTGGTAAGTCTCATTATGCATGCATAGAGCTTCCAGAATCTCTATTCTGTTGACGGATTGCGAACCTACAGGATACCAGGAGAAAAAAGCCCTGAGGGGAATTGCTTCAACAAGAATAATCCAGATGTGGGAAGGAGGTAATCGGTATAAGCTCCAAGTGGCAGGACAGGCTCTGCAAGAGCTCTTAAAAAAGCAGGACGTTGCTTCAACAATGGGGCGCATGTGACGTTCTCAAGCACTGTTGTTGGTTTGCAGAGTGTTCAAAATGTGCCTCTCATCTGAGAACGAGAGATGATTTTAAGAAGCAGGGCTCTAACTTGGAACTCTGCATTCTGGCATCAATGGCAGGTGCTGTCATGAAGTGATTTGCTTTAAAGAAAGGACAACTCCCTAAGAGTTAATGCCTTCTGACTGGTATATTACCTTGGAGGGTATATTATTTTTATTTCCATATATTTGGGGAAGGGGTGTTAAGGAAAAGCAGGGATCAGATAAAAATGGAAGGGAAGTTAGCTTAGGGAGGGTAACAGTAGGTTGTGTTGCTATGCTCCCTCCTCAATAATAAAATAAATAGATTGTTTTTCTTAGGAGGAATGGATAGCTCTGTCTAAGTCAGGAATATGGGCATGGTGGATTTTTTTCATGAACCCAGTTTTGTTGTAGTTTCTAGGCTTCAAATTTAACTTTGTGATATATGATGTTCAGCAATTTTTGGTTATTGCAGATATCGCCATTAAGCCCAAATAGCAAACTGTAGATGCCCTAGTGCTAGCATCTAATTTTTAGATAACCAGTCAGTGGAGGGCCAAGAGAATACCTTAGAATTCCGAGGCTCCTGGGATCTCATCAGTGCTGCTAGAACTTGTGTACTTGATTCAGGTGGGAGAGAAGTTTAAAATAGACATCAAATCTCTACTTTCAAAAGACTAGTGTAGGTACTGGAGATCAGAGCTGGGCCGAGATTTTTCTGCTGCCGCCCTAGGGATGCCGCCAAGAGAGGGCATCCCAGGAGGCAGAGGACAGATCAAATACCCCCATCTGACACTGGAGACAGAGCTCTAGTTTTTTTTGGGGGGGAGAGATATCAAGTCAGATTCCCCTTTCCTGCTGTGGCTTGAAGCCTCTGATGTCCTGGCCCAACCAATGATGGAGCTGCCACATCTATAGGGCCAAAGGGGTGGCACGCTGTGGGCAAAATGGGGGGCATGCAGGAGTGAAGACTGGAAAATGGCTTTGAAGGAAACAAATGGTCCATTTCACTGACATGCTCCCAGAACTATAGGAGCATGTCTAAATTTCTCCGTCTCCTTTCCCTCCCATTGATTGCAGTGAGAGGGAAATGGTTGCAAAAAAATGAAACCAGGTAATAGTTATGGAAGTGAGAGCTGGACCATAAAGAAGGCTGATCGCCAAAGAATTGATGCTTTTGAATTATGGTGCTGAAGGAGACTCTTGAGAATCCCATGGACTGCAAGAAGATCAAACCTATCCATTCTTAAGGAAATCAGCCCTGAGTGCTCACTGGAAGGACAGATCCTGAAGCTGAGGCTCCAATACTTTGGCCACCTCATGAGAAGAGAAGACTCCCTGGAAAAGACCCTGATGTTGGGAAAGATGGAGGGCACAAGGAGAAGGGGACCACAGAGGACAAGATGGTTGGATAGTGTTATTGAAGCTACCAGCATGAGTTGGACCAAACTGCAGGAGGCAGTGGAAGACAGGAGTGCCTGGCGTGCTCTGGTCCATGGGGTCACGAAGAGTCGGACACGACTAAACAACAACAAAAATAGTTATGTTGTTTGATGTGTTCTTAACTGCATCTGTTTTAATTCATGTTGTGAGCTGCCTTGGGTCCTGTGTTGGAAGAAACTCATGATATACAAATGAAAAATGTATGGAGGAACACAAGACCGCTACAGTACCTCTGCTCCCCTTCTCCATAAGTACAGACAGAGGCATTCTCTCCAAGTCATTGACAATACATTGCTAATGTGGGAGCTCATGGGATTTTGGCACCTATGTTTGCACCGGACCAGTCATTGATGTACCCACATGAAACTCCAGCGCTACATTAATTGATGCTATAAGAAAACCTCTATTTTCTCTCTCTCCTGCCTGTGTTCAGTGGTGACTCGATATTTAATCTTTAGTCTTTGCTTTGTTTTGCCTCACATAAGAGCAATTAAGGTTGCAAAATACATTGTTGTCCTGGTAATGCAAGTCTAATTATGATAATATTGAGGATAACAAAAGTTACCAAGTTAAAAAAAAAAAAGCAAGATTGCAAACAATTTTACGGCACACGCTGAATTGAAGGTAATTTGTAGGCAGGTCACCCAGGTTCAAGTTTTTGGAGGGCAAACATGCATATTTGTGAATTTGCCTTCAAATAAGAATGTTAAATAGTAGCAATGATTAACAGCAACAGTGTTGATCTAATTTGCTCTGCTCGTGACAGGAACACAATTAAAATCAAGCTGGCAAATTGCAACAATATTTTGCATGCTAAACAGTACGGTATATGAAAACACCTACTGTGATCATGCTGGTAAAGAAATGATTATGATGATGATTAATAAAATAATAATAAATAAATAAATAATATGACCCTTAAAACCACTTACATGTGCATTTTCCTACTGAAAACAATGACTGAGGCAATTGTTATGGGGCTGTTGGCAGCAGAAGGTTATGAGATTTAAAGCTGTTGAATCATAGGGATGTGATGCAGATTACTCTGGGGCAGTGGGATTTTGCCAAGAGATAGATCCCATGCAGCAGCTTCTATTAAGCACAGCAAGATTATTTTTCTTGAAAACTGAAATCACTGCTTATCCCCTTTTCTGCCCTGGGAAGTGCTTTGGCATGGAGAAAATTGTTGATATGGATGAGTGACTTTGATGTGGTGCTCCGGAGATATAACTGCTGCCCTTTATATAGCGCAGGTCAAACTTAAATCTAGTTCAAACAGGCATTAGTCACAGACAAGGGATATAGCTTTCAAAGTCTAGCAACTAGGACTTGCATTGGGGCCAGGCAGGGACATCACCGCAACTCCCCTCGCAGCAGATGAGCAAAATCCAGAAGTAAGCTGTCAACTTGTCCAGGAACAAGCATCTATAGACACCGTACACTTCTGCTGCAGGTAGAATCGGAGAATATTTATAGCATCCACTCATCAGCTCACAAGCAAGAGCCAGGAGGGCTCTTTCCATCCATGTCTTCAGCTGATATTAAGAAATTGGGGGCTTCTGCTGAGGCTGGGCAGCTGTCCCAAACTGAGCGATCTCAACATGCAGGATAGCTTTTAGAAAGGAGTGTATCTCATATATCAGAAGGGACAGGCTTAGTGTAAATCAATGTTCACCTCAGGGAACAGACCTGATGACATCCATCCCCAAACACATTCAGCTCTTTACTTCTCTTCCAGTATAGTTGCACAAGTCAGAGATTATACTCTGCTCCACCTCAATATGGATGGAGAAGACGTCAACTAACATCTGGATTTTTAGGCTTGTGAAGATTATAGGTTTTCATGGATTTGAAGATCACATTGTAGCATGATTATTGCCTGTGGTATGCACATTCATTGTTGAGCCCCATGATGACCTCAGGACAGAACAAATTTGTAGGTTTTTATAACAACAAACCAAAATGTTCATCAATGTACATAATCATTCAAAAATGGTAATTTTTAGGAGTTTGCTGTCCTCAAATTTTAAACAGGCATATTGTGCTGTCTTGATTTAGGGGTGCAGAACTGCCAGCAATTTTTCTAGTTCACTTTTTATGTCTACAACTTGGTCATGAATTCCTTCAGTCACTTATGATGAAGAAACACATAACAAGCTTCCTAAACTCCCTTCCAAATTAAAATAAAGGAATTTCTGGTGTTTACTATGAAACTAAGAATACCACAGGACGTAAAATTATACAGAAAACAAGGGAATCGGCATATTCCTCACCTACTGTGAAAAAATTCAAACAGCAGTTCATCAAAAGCCAGACTTTTTATCACCTATAGCAGGAAAACAACCAGAAACTTAAAAGGAATCCTGGGTTGTTGCAAGTTAAAATGTCAAAATGTTCCACCTTTTTGCAAAGTGGGAAGGTCCATTACTGAGTGCCAGAGCATCTACTTTGCATGCAAAAGGTTTAATCCCTGGCATCCTCAGGTAGGACCCTGGAGAACCAGTGCTAGTCATTATCCACAGTACTGAACTGACCACCGCTCTACCTGGTAATGGCTGGCATGGTGTGGTGAAGTCACAGAACTACCCATCCAACATTGATGTCATTGCATCCTACCTGGATGATGCTAGGTTATGGGATGGTTGCAGGGTTGGGGTCATGTAGATGCACTAACAGAGACACTCCATGTAGCCCTGACCTTGCTGCTGCTCTGCCCCACCCCAGCACCATTCAGGTAAGCTGCAGTGGTGCCAGTATCAAGAGAGTGGCTGTGCCCCACCATGGCAGCCATTCCTGGATCTGACAGTAGAAGGCAGCTTCCTACAGTGACCCTGCAGAAGTCATTGGATTGTAGATCCCATCATCCTTGACCACTGGCCATGCTGATTGAGTCCATCAACCTCAAGGTGGCCACAGACTGGCTCTATGTCAGCCCCTATTCCTTTTCTCTTCCTCTTCTTCAGAAACGGAGCACTGCTCACTGATCTGATGAGGAGTATAGATCGCTCTGGTGTCAGATCAAAATTATGCTAATAACACTCCAGTTTAAGAAATGCGAACTCAGTGCAGTAGAAACAAGAATGCATTCCAATGAATCCCTTTTGGATGGCCTTACTATCAAATGCCTTTTATTTCACAACCCATTTGCTGTGGCTGCAATTATAGCACAGTAATGCCCATCATTACTTTTCAACTCCCATCCCTTGAAGCTCTGGTGCAGGCTATCAGAATGGATGACCGGCCATTTGGCCGAGGCAGAAAAAAATTAAAACAACAACGAAATGCAAAAAGCCTCACAGTCAGTTTGCAATACTTGCAGCCTCATTGATCATCTCATTTGCAAACCCTTTGGTTGCATTTATCTGTCGGGCTGCTCATACAAAACATGCACCATCATTAAGTGTTCTCAGTTCTGGACACCCAGAAAGAGTGACTCAGGCCAATCTGCTTTTATTCATACCAGATTATTCATTTCATTTATCTTTTTTTTTTGGGGGGGGGGGGTGTTTCAATCCAGAGCAGCTCAAATTTATTGCCTTAAGAAAATATTCCAGCTAAATTGAAGAAAGCTAGTATCCCTCCTGCCATGTACACTGATTATTTTTTATGTTAATTTTTTTAAATAAAGAAGCAGCTAGGATATTTTTTGAGATATCTCTTTACATTACAATGCCATAATTTAGCTTTGAACGCTGGATGCTCCAGGCCTTCACCACACAGTTCTGCTGTGAACAGCAGGATAGTTGCTCTCTTAAATCAAAAAGTTCACACACATTGACTGAAACTAGCATTGCATCTTCCATACCCTAATAATGAAGTTATGATGATGCATTTGTTTGACCAGTCAGTTTATGCCTCCAATTCCCCTTGTAATAAAATGTCCCCAGTTTATAGAAAGCAATGTGATAATACTGACATTTTTAAAAGTTCTGAATATAGGTTCATACTATCTGGAGCCAGTGAAAAGGCAGGTTAGATAATATTCCTAGTGATTCTAATTGTTCAGCAGTTTTCCTAATATAGCAACATTTCATTTATATAGAATGAGGGATATGAAACCTCCCAGAAAGAATTCAAATCCCCATTTGTACACACTAATAATAGTACACACATAATAATCCACCTGCTTGTTGAATTGCTCATTTGAATTCCACCCCAACTTGTGAGCCTGCTCCTCAATAGTTCATTTCACATAAAAGTTACAGAAATTTTTGTGCCTGCATATTTCACTCACAGGTTCACTGCTTTATGGGTTTTGTAGTAGTCTGTGTTTTGTTTTGTTTTGTTGTTTGCTCAGTTCGAGTAAAGACAACTAGGCATTTTAACCAAATTCACCAGTGACCCTCTGTAAAACAAACTGTGGGCTTGGCAGAGTTCATTTGGCCAAATGTTCAGCCCAGGAAATATACCTGAGGGATCAGGAATGTTAAATAATCCACAGCCGGAATAATCCCACAAGCTTTAGTACCACAGTTCAAAAGATGTCTGGGTGTTATCATAAATAAATCAATGTCAGGAGGAAAATGGATTAGAAGTAGATAGCTAGAGTTATTGTAGATATTAATATTGCACAGCTTCAAATAATTAGATGAATACAAATTGACTCCTCTTGGAATAAAAATTGTCCAGACCCATATTATGGTTTCAAAGCTTTCCTAACAGAACTTTCTTCAAAACAGAACATAAAACAATAGTGATACATCCAATTAGTTATGTAATATGATGTGGATGTCCACAACAGGTTCAGCTTCTTATAAAAATGAAATTACTCAAACAGAGCTAAAATCAGAGGTCTGTCTTTCTCCACACAGACTCCGTTAGCCTGGAGCTGTTTTCTCTCCAGGAGAGACCTCATTATCCCATCCTTTGTTCTCTGTGGCTTCCAGAAAAAGTCTCAAAGACAACTCCCTAAGATGGAGATTTGCAATGGAATAACCTGCACACATGATCTAGAGTTAAACCCCATGTGAGAGAGCAGAAAACATAAATGGTTTATTATCAACCCATTTAGGTGCTCAGAGAGCTCTTCTTAGCCTTAGTCTATAGCCCAGTGGAATTCTCCATGTTAAACCTTCAGCAATACACATTCAAAGTTATTTCCATTTCAGTGTTACTTCAACAATTATAGTCAACAAGAGTTCCCAGGGGATAAGATTTAAAGTATAAAAAATATATATAAAAAAATGTTGTTTTTAAAAAGTATCCTACTCATTCCCACAATACTTTTTTATGTGTATACAGAGAACATGCAACCTCTATCCTACACTGAGGTACAGGAATGCTACATGCATCTCTCCACACGCTCCTCACTACAGAGGGAGAAGAATCAGTTTCCAAGTCTCATGTAACACAGGAAGATGAAGCGATGCTTCTCCTGTTGCCACTTCTTTGTAACATCTGAAGCTGCCCTGAATATCTCCAATCTTTCCCAATTGCCTGGTTTATAAAGAACACCTCTACTTTTATCAGTGTGAAGATTCATACTCTCAAGGCTGGCAACCATTGAGGGGGCACAGTACTCTCAAACCCAGGGACCAAATGTCCTGGGAAGGGTTGCTGGAGCAAAGGCAGGAAATTGCTAATCAATGAAAGGTGATTACATTAAGAGTTACAGTCCCAACACAGAAATTAACCTTAAGAGAGAGCATATCCATGAATAAAACAAATTGACTCTTCTGCCGTAACTTTGCTGCCTCTCAGGTGAGTTATTAGTTTCACCACAGTGCACATTATCAGGTGTCAGGTCTGAAGGAAATCAGCCCACTGGTTTCAGAGTTAAGAGCACCAAGAGAGTCAATTTCATGGCTGTGTAGTAGATAGGTTCTTCTTTTTATTTGTTCTGCCTGTTGCTAATGTTTCTTTTTTAAAAAATTGAACAATTAAAGCAGAATCAGAAAGTTGTAAATTGTAAGGGTTATCTTCAAAAGTGGCTTAATTTCAACAATAACGAGCCTTGAGAACTCACAGATTCCCAATGAGCACTTGTTCGAAACAGTTTTTGCATCCATTAATGGATGGAGCATTGCATTTGTACTTCTGAGACTAGCAGAGCAATCCTAACACCGTCCAGCAAGTAATTAACTGGTGGATCCACTACTGCAAACCCAACATTCTCCCCACAGACCCCCTTGAAAATCGCTGAGGGTCTTGGAGAACCACTTAGTAATTTTTCTGCCTGTTGCAGCAATTGTCATGTGCTGTGCTAGATGCTGTGTGACCACCTGAATGAAGCTCACAAACCACTTGTGGCCCACAGACCACAGTTTGGCAGCCCCTGTGCTGCTGCATCCCAAGCCTTCCCAGCTCATGCTAGCTAGGGCAGGAGGTGGTGGTGGTTTAAAAGAAGAAAATGCTGTAGCAGCTCCAAGCATGAGGACCTGTAGGACTTTGAAGCTAGCAGTTCCATAGCTGCTGGTTTGTTGTTGCTGCTGTTTAGTCAATTAGTCGTGTCCGACTCTTCATGACGTCATGGACCAGAACATGATATCAAGGCTTTCCATTGGTTACTGCCAAAGGGAGAACCACTGGCAGTAGCATCTCAGCCAACTGGATGAAGCTGGGAGCTGGCAGAGGCTTGTGGAGAGGCCACTATATACCATTATTAAAGACACATATACACTGCTATCAATGGGGGAACAGCAAAGTTCAGGGCAGTGCTCTTAGATTCCTTTCCAGGTGATCTTTCACAGTGCAATTCTGTACATGTCTGCTCATGAGTAAACTCCCTTGTGTTCAAAAGGGCTTGCTCCCAGATCAGGCCTGCTAATCAATTTGATCCCAATTTTCCTCCCCGTTATGGTGATGGAGAGGACAATAGTTATCTCTACCCTTCAGAGACCACCTCATTACAATGTTGGGCTAGGGTGATTTGGCATGAGACCAGAACTGCAATAGTGTATGACTGGTGTATGATTACATGTGTGTGTTTCTCTGTGTGTGTTTCTGTATGTCTGTAAATGAGAGGGAAAGTGTGTGATCTGCATGTTCTGTGAGTATGTATGTATGCGTGAGCAAGGGTGGATGTGTGCTTGGTAGCATGGGTAGGTTGCCCAATTTTGAATGTAGCTCTCAAGCTGCCCAAGGTTAGCCACCCTAGTGTACAGCATTGCAGCCTTGTTGTTGTTTAGTCATCCGACTCTTTGTGACCCCATGGACCAGAGCACACCAGGCACTCCTGTCTTCCACTGCCTCCCACAGTTTGGTCAAACTCATGCTGGTAGCTTTGAGAACACTATCCAACCGTCTCGCCCTTGCAGCCTTAACTCCCCTTAACTGGGCTGTCATGGACTGGAGCAAGTCACCATCTCCTACCCCTCAATTCTACACCTATTAAATGGGAATTTTAAAGGGTCTGTCTCACAAGGTTGTTGCAAAAAAGATTAATATAATGATGGTAAAGCACTTTGCATCCTATTCAAAAGACTATTTTTTCTGTAAGCTGTGAGCTAAATCTGACCCATAGTGACTATACTGAACATTTACCTTGTTATTATGCAACTTTAATCCCATTGAGGCTGCAATTCTATGCACAATTACTCTAAAGACTTAGTTCCAAACACGCATGGAACCATGATTAATGATATCAAGCCCTGAATTAACCTTTTATTTCATTATCTTGGCTGATGTGTGTATGATCTGAACCAGTCAGTTCCTTATTCATCCCATCTGTCACAAAAGCTGATTGTCACTTTCATGTCCTGCTTGTTGCCTTCTCATTGGCATCTGCTTGGCCACTGTGGGAAAACAGACTAGATGGGCCTTTGGTCTGATTCAACAGAGCTCTGCTTATGTGTATTATTGTGGTACTGATGGTGAAAGCAACAGCTGCCGAATTTCAGTTGTCATAAAGCTCTTGCAGGCAGAAAGCCTCTGTCATGAAAAAGGCAGCAACCCAGCTTAAGCCCCAATCTACTTCAGTATCCCTGAAGTTGATAGCTAAATCAAGTGACCTCACTTGGTTTTTAACTATGGCTGAGTGGGAAGGGCTAGTTCCAAGTACTGCTCTGCCACACACCACTAAGAACAGAAATCATTTGGCCAGGAAGTATAAAGAAAGTGGAGGAGAAGAGTTTCTGGTTTCCCTATCCCCCAAACTGAGCAATCCCCACAAAATCTGCACATATCTGGAGGTGGATTATGTCATACCCTCCAACATTTCTCTGATGAAAATAGGGACGTCCTAGTCCATACCCTCCAACACTTTTTTTGATGAAAATAGGGACATTCTAAGGAAACGTGAGAGCTGCGCCACAAAGAAGGCTGATCGCTGAAGAATTTATGCTTTTGAATTATGGAGGAGACCCTCGAGAGTCCCATGGACTGCAAGAAGATCAAACCTATCCATTCTTAAGGAAATCAGCCCTGGAAAAGACCCTGATGTTTGGAGAGACTGAGACCACAAGGAGAAGGAGTTGACAGAAGATGTGATGGTTAGACAGTGTTCTCGAAGCTCCCAACATGAGTTTGACCGAACTGCGGGAGGCAGTGGAAGACAGGAGTGCCTGGCGTGCCCTGGTCCATAAGGTCATGAAGAGTCGGACACTACTAAATGACTAAACAACAACAAAGGAAAAGTGGGACATTCTGGGATCAAATCAGAAACTGGGACAACTTCCATAAATCTGGGACTGTCCCTGGAAAATAGGGACACTTGGAGTGTCTGCTATGTACATCGCTTTTGTGTGTGAGTATGAGTGTGTGTGTGTGTGTGTGTGTGTGTGTGCTTGTATGCAATTCACACACACCTCAGTGTCCATCCTGTTGGTTTCTGTGTTCTGACAAATCCAGTACGTCTCTCCCTGACAGTTGCCTGCTACTGCTGTGCAATTATTTTCCCACTGTGATTTCAGCCATAGGCACTTTTTAACGTGAGGGTCACTTGCATATCTTTCCCATAAATATTTAGAGGCTTTTCTGCAACCAACCAAATGTCACTCTGCACCTCCAGAGATATGATTGATTTAATGGGTCCCAACTACTACGGATTTAATGCACCAGCCAACCCAGCTAACGGGGGCACATCACATACATTTTGTGAAAACCTTAAGAGCATGGTATTGTTCAAAGTCTATGAAATGGATCAAGGACGCACATGAAGCTCAGTATAATGAGTCTTTGTTATTCTTTTGGAACTGGGTGTGCCCCTGTCGGGATTGATCAAGTGTTCCGGTTCACAGGAACTATGAAAGAAAACTACATTGTTTATAGGGTAAAAAAAAATAATGAAGCAAAACGGTACAAAAATCAATAGCTCATTGTGTTTTTATTTCAGGCC
Organism: Podarcis melisellensis; assembly: GCF_964234715.1. Taxonomy (NCBI): domain Eukaryota; kingdom Metazoa; phylum Chordata; class Lepidosauria; order Squamata; family Lacertidae; genus Podarcis; species Podarcis melisellensis. The sequence goes on from NC_138537.1 coordinate 37,506,115, forward strand.
TGGTAAAAGCCTGAGATATTTACCTAGGGTCTCGGGAGTTCATAAACACCTTTATTTGCTGCTTCCAATTTGACTTTGTTCAAAACCGGGAGGTTGCAAATGCGTTTTTGTTTGCTAACTGCTGATGCTGCTACTTCCCCACAAAGGAATGAGCTGCCTTTTTTCATGAGTGCCTCATAAAATAGGGATTAAGAGTGTTTTTCTTAAATGTAGTTTTTGTAATAGCACAGTCCTAGCCCCTTCAATCAGAGAACTTCAGTGCAACTTGACAGGCTAAACTGCCGCTCCGCAGCCCACAGGACAAGCGGCCCCATTTGCACATGGTCGGTCAGCAAGCGTGGAAGATTCATGCTGCCTGCTAATTGCTTCTGGCAACTCTCCATGTCCAGAATGCCTCAGCGCGGCTCACTTCTTTCCTCGTGGTTCTATCTTTTCAATTGCATCCCTTCTCCATTTTAATGGCTCGGTGGCGGAATACATCTGTGCAGGTGGTTGAAAAATGGAGGAGGGAAAATATTTTAGAAGTACACAGGCAGACCACAGGAGCCAAATCTAGGTAGGTTTGAGTGGCGAGGTCATAATACAAGAATTTGTGAGGCTCGATAGCCTCTTTGTGCAAAGGTCACAGGCCAGTAGGGAGGCTACCTTCCACCTGCCCCAATCTAGAGCATCCCACTGTTTCACAAGATCCCAGGAAGGCATGAACTGCAATCCGGCCTCTCACCAGTGACACTAGAGCACTCGGATGAATTATTGCTGTGCTCACAACTACACACTCATTATGACATGGTGAAGCCTTTGTGTCTTGGGATTTTGATGCATATGTGCAACTCTGCATATAGTTCTTATTGGTTTCAGTGCACACAGCGTGGAATGCTCCCTGTCTAGCCTGAGGAATCCTCTCCCTCCTCCAGTGGCACCAAAAAGCAGGGAGAAAACAAGGAAGCTCTTACTTATGATTTTATTCAGTCATCACGGTGAAAGACAAGAAATCCAGTCATTCCACAATGACTGAGCCCCTCCCCCTTCCCTTCTAGCAGCAACACCTCTCTCTACGCCGTTCTCCAGTGGACAATTGTCTCTGTGCCCTTTGTTCTTGCACCCTGAATGAATGCCATGTTTTGGGAAAGGGGGGGGGGTCAGTTATCTGTCCAGTGACGTCCGCTAGCTGCTCTGTCTCCCCTCCTCCTTCTTCTAAACCTCATAACTCTGCTGTTCACCTGCCCCTGAGCTGTTATCTTCCTCAAAGCCCTGCTATAATTTGAGACTGCCTTCTTCCCAGGGCAGGTGTGCTCCCAAGGGGGCGTGGCATGGAGGGTGCCCTCCCACATGCCACAGTTCAGTGTAGGAGAGGGGCAGGGCAGCTGCTGCTCACTGTCCTCCTCTGCAGCCGGGTCAGACATGACCCAGCAACAGAGCTGCTGTGGCTGGATGTGCCTCCCCACAACTGAGGAGAGCTGCTCTCTGCCTCTGGGTCAGAAGAGCTGCTGCTGCCGGGAGTGAGGTGTGCTGCCCACTCGCCTGCCGTTTTGTCACCCCCCTCAGTCATGACACCCGGGGTGGACCGCACCCCCTTCGTATGCCTCTGAATGGGGGGGGGGGTCCCCACCATTCCTCTTCCTCTTCAGTCCAGTCCCTGACACTGCCTGGAGCTGAAGGGAATGGGACTATCCTTGCTCATGTGGTGATCTAAATATGTACACCTGAGCCTGTGGATTGGGGCATGTATGTTTTTCTGGGTGCTGGAATGTTCAGGGAAGTTCATCTAATTCAGGCATAGGCAAACTCAGCCCTCCAGATATTTTGGGGCTACAATTCCCATCACCTCTAGCTAACAGGACCAGTGGTCAGGGATGATGGGAGTTGCAGTCCCCAAACATCTGGAACCTTCTGTGTTTTCACTTTTCTTGCTAATATGTATTGGTGTGAAGCCAATTAAATGGAAAGGGTCAGGAGCAAAAAGCCAAGATGATTTCAGACAACTCCCAACTCATAGCTATAAAGTCAGCATAAAGGAACAATGACTAGTAACTGGAATGTGCCACAATGATAGAAATTTATTATACAGTATTTGGTAATAATTTACCCCCTGATATATCACAGAGGTTCAAGTCATGTTACAAAGCACCCAGTGGTTGGTGTTTAGTGCCCAGAGAAGCAGTGTGGTGTAATGATTAGAGACCTGGGAGACCAGGGTTCAAATCCTCACTTGGCCATGTTTACCACTGAATTGGAACAAATATCAATCCATAGGGGGTAGGGAAGTGAGTTCAATTAAGAGACTTATCCAAGGCTGCAAGTGAGCTCAGGTTTGCTGAGCAAGGATTTTTGATGCTGGTGTTCTCATTTCCATATCAGACTTGTTATTCTCTGTTTTCATGCTATCCTTAAGAAATGTTCTGTATAGGTGACAAACATCCTACTAACAAGCTGCTGACAGCTTCTGCTTTGAGGAGTTGTGTTCTGGGTTTTTGTTGCTGTTGTTGTAGGTTTCAGTACTTGTGTTTATTACTTGCATGCAGAGCAACACAGCTTGGCTAGATTTGCATTCACCTTGAATATATTATCACAAGTTGCGCATAATTTTCTGAAGCTATGTCAGAGCCCAAATTATCAGTGAAATGTACTGCATTAAGAGTCATTTTTATCATATGTTTATGCAGTAATTAATTGCATATAGTTTATCAGTATATAAGGTCCAAAATTACACTTCAAACTAGGATAGGTTTTGGAGAGGAATGGTGAAAAGAACTTTATCTGGTTATTATTGGAAACTATTCATTACATCTGTCTTTCTGAGCAAATGTCTATAATACAAGGACCTTTCCCCAGGGAACCAGAGGTACAGGGATGAGCTGCACATGGTTCTCCTATGCTCATGGAGTTAACCCATCATTATCACCTCTCCAAGCCAGAGCTGATAATTTCCTAGCTTTCCCCTGCCAACTCTTGCAAGCTGGTACCAAACATACTGCTCTGCTTTCCTTTCGGCCACATCAGTGAGGCTGAGAGGGGGGTCTTGTTGTCCAGGCAGCCCAGGTCCTCCATACACACTGCCCATGCTTGTGCCAATGGGAGGTCACTTTGGTGCCATTAGCACAGCAGAACGACTTCACCCCCAGAGGTGCACTCCATTCTCTCTCAAGACAGATGGATGCCAACAATGCACAAGACAGCAGCAACATTTCCGGCAACCAAGCTCACCTATCTGACAACGGGCACCAATATGTTTGGTTTCTTAATGGTTTGATTGTTTAATCAGGCTAGGCTGGGGTGGGGGTGAGAGCAAGAGCGAGAGACGGGTATCTTTTTCCAGCAGTGCTATGGCAGCCTTATCTCACCTACTTCCTCGGAGTCAGTGCATATTTCTTGTTTATCTACAACTGATTTCATAGAATCATAGAATGGTAGAGTTGGTCATCTAGTCCAGGCTTCCTCAACCTTGGGCCTCCAGATGTTTTGAGACTACAGTTCCCATCATTCCTGGCCACTGGTCCTGCTAGCTAGGGATCATGGGAGTTGTAGGCCAAAAACATCTGGAAGCCCAAGGTTGAGGAAGCCTGATCTAGTCCAACCTCCTGTGGCTCAGGATTCTCAACTAAAGCATCCATGACAGATGGCCACCCAACCTCTGCTTAAAAACATCCAAGGAAGGAGAGACTAAAATCTCCCAAGGGAGTCTGTTCCACTGCCAAACAGCTCTTCCTTTCAGAAAGTTCTTCCTGCTGTTCAGTCGGAATCTCCTTTCTTGTAACTTGGATATGTTGGTTCAGGTCCTAGCCTCTGGAGCAGGAGAAAACAAGCATATGCTTTACCTTTTAGTGAGCACATGGGATTTAGTTGTTATGCCGATCCTGAGCATTTTGGCCATTCCATAATAAGATCTATCTCCTCCTTAATGTCTTTTCCTCCACAATGTTCACATTGATAACTTCAAAGCACCTGCTAAGGGAGGAGATACTTCATCTCTCGAGGCAGCTATTTTGGTCTGAGCCAGAAAGAGACTTGGGTCAGGGCTTCCTGATCCCAGCCTGCCAATCACTTGGGTCTTATTCTACACTGTTTTGCCTTACCCTGCACTTTATCACCCCACAAAGGATTTGCTTATTATCAACGCCAACATCAGGGGTTGTTGCCTATTTAAAATTGTCTTCAGCATGCAACTACATCCATATATTATTTCCTAAGACATATATACCCCTCTCCAAAATGGAAACAATTCTGTATGCATACATTTAGGGGATTAAAAATATGTGTTTGGATTTCCTGTTTGCTTAGAAAGGATTGTAATTTCATAATATTAACTTAAAGGATGTATTGCAAGTTATTTCAGAAAGAAAGAAAATGCAGGGAGCAAATCATAGAGCAAACAAACATGAAATGAGAGAGAAGTCGGTATATAACAGTAAATGAAGGGTGTGTTTGGGTGGGTGGGTGTGAAAGAGAGATTGACTGGTTAAACAACCAAAAGGTAATATTTGCAGAAACTAATATGTAGGGGGGAATTTATTTTTCATGACAAACAATATCCAACTGAAGGTTACGTTTTGTGGTAAGTTGTCCAAAAATGGGGTATTCCATAATTATACATAATTTTACATTTCTTAATGTAAAAACAACCACAATAGGGGTTTTTTGGCAAAAGGATTATAGAGAAATCTGAAAATGTCATACATTTTCTCTCTCTAGAAATCCTATTCTCTAACCCCTTATTCACATATTCAGCTTAAGCCAAACCTTATGCACATTCATCCCTTGTTCTCAGGCCTCACCTCCTTCCTTTTGTTACCTCCTGTATTGTAAAAAGTTTAAACGTAACCTCCTGGATATGGAATGGAAGGAAGCGAGCCCCATGCCAGCAAGCTGCAGTGGGGAGGAGCAGCAGTAGCAACAACAGCCAGTCACCACTCACCTGCCTGCTTCTGTACAACAACCTTCCAGACATCCCTGTGTAGAGAAGCAGCCAGTCCCATTTAGGGTGTGTGTGAAGGGGGGACCAGGGCAGAGCTTGCAAACTTAAGGGGCTGGAGGGGTGAGAAGACAGAGCAGCAAAATTGGGAGTGAGAAGGGAAGCATTCTTTGAGTTGCTCAGTGATCAGGTGTTCTTCAGATATTGCTGGGATTGGCATAGGCTAGGCATTGGACTGGTGCCTGGGACAAGGGAGCTGCAACTACAGCCTAGGCCTGTTACCGTGGCAACAGGGATGCTTCTCCACTTCAACAGGAGAAAGTACCATTTTGCATGGCTCTGCAAGGGGCTAAAAGGCATGCATAGAAGTAACAGAGCCAGGATAATTCATCCCACAGCAGGGTGTGCACTAGTTGGGGTAGCTCTTTTTCAGACTCTGCATCCATAGTTGATTTCAGAGATTCTGAGCCCCAGGCTGACAATCCCCAACACTGACACAGGTTCTAATAGAAAACATCTAAGAGAGAGAGGGGAAGTGCTCCACTCTTCCTTTCTCCATCCCCAGACATGCCTGGGGGTTATTCTTCTATTATTCCACTGAACTGATCTGATGGGGCGAATAATTTTTTAACACATGTTTTCTTTTTCTGGCTCTGTGTGGAGAAAAAGGGGGCAATTGATTTGTCAAACTGGAGGGGGTGCAGTGGGGGCTCCATAAAAGCTAGGCAGTTTTCTCCTGCTCTTGCAAGAGTGGTTGGGTGCCCTTGAGGAAGACTTTGTCCCCAAATCAGTGCAGATTCGTGGAAGGAAGTGGGACCCTATGCACACTTTGCTCACTTGGGGCATAATCAAACAGAAAAGGGAGCTCAAGGTTCCAGCCAGCCAGCCATACCTTTTTTTCTGGATACCCCATTCCATTCACCACTCTCCCCGGTTTTTTATCTGCCCCCTCCAACAGCCTGCTTATTTTCCATGGCCACTGAGTATGCCCAGTCCACATTGACCTGCTTTGGGGTCTCGCAAAATACTTAGGGGGGTTCACCTCTTAAGGAGGGTTTTTTTTGTACTTCTGCAAATCTTGGGGTTTGCACAGGCCTGCTGATACCTGCCTGTGGTGAGTGGAGGTGTCATTTCTGCCCGCCTAAGGTTCACCTCTTGGAGAACGAGTTTGCTATTGGCATCTAGGATCTCCAGAGCTTTGCCTGAATATATTTACACTGCTGGATGGGAGGCAATCGCTGCCAATTGCCATATCTGGAGCCACCTGTGACGGCACCGCTCTACTGCCATTTGTGTCCCTGCTTATTGGCAATGCATTAACCTCTGGATGAAATGTTAAGCCTGAGCAACTACGCAGTGGCCTTTATCCCATCTGCGGTGATTGCTAAGTATTTCAGTGGGTTATGTTATTTATTCAGCACATTGCTAATGTCAGATTACAATGGGCCCCCCATCTGGAAGAGGAAGGGCCCCTCAGCATGAGGCTGGTGTGAGTTCATTATAAATCAGTGCTGCTTGGATAAAGTATATCCATGGAGACTATCTAAGCAGTGACCTTCATACAAAATGTATCACATCACATTTTCCATGAAAATAATAATAAATACAGTAAGCAGTAAACAAAACAATCAGAATGTGTCTTGGAAATAAATGAAGAGAGTGGGTGATAGATGGTAAGCTATTAAATGTACATTATGGGATGGGATGCATGCAACCAAGGACAATTTCCTCCTCACAAAAAAACATATAATTATGCAGTTTATAAAAACAGCAACAGGACGATCAGCAATGAAGGCATAATGCATGGATATGCCACCAGAAACCCTCTTGGTGACTCATTCACATGTTAGCTTTGTCGCTCTTATTATCCCAAGCAAAACATTGCAGGAATATGTCCAAACATAGCAGGGACATTTTGTGTGGCAGCACATTGCAAAGAATGAGAGCTGCACAGAAACACACCTGCGCTGGGGAGTGCTTAGAGAAAAAGGTGACTTACGGTGGGGGGGACACACAATAGTGGTTTATAAAGTTATTGATGCATAGTGGGGAGAAAATAGATGGAGGGTGCATTCAGACATGGGGGATATTGTTTTAGTTTTCCTCATTATAATGCTAGAGCTTCAGTTACAGTTTTCAGTATTCCTCTCACATGGCAGTGCCTGTTGCGTTATAAAATTGTGCATTTTTTACCGATATACCAACTTGCTGTGCTAAACTCCATCACTGGACAGTGTCACCTTATCCCAGCCTTTCCAAACATGTGTGCTTCTGTTCCGCCATGCCCCCCCCCAAAAAAAACAGCAGGAAAGAACTACATGCTGGTATACCGCCCTCAAATTTTGTCACTTTACTCCCATGATTTTCTGAGTTAAGGGATCCGCAAATATATTCCCCCCCCCCCACCGAATCAGATAACACGGAAATGGGTGCTAAATATGTGCAATATTACATTAGCTTTCTGGAAGCTTTCAGGTGAAAGCTCAAATATGCTGTGGAAATTAACAGTTAGGGAAATGTCAGGGAAATGGAATAATTTGCTGTGCGAATGCAGCCAGAGACACACTTTTCTCACTCTCCCATATTACTATAACTTGGGATCTCTTGGGGAAATTGATCAGCTGTAAATTCAGGACAAACAAAAGCAAGCACTTTAAACAACACAAAACTGATGGATGGAGCCTGGGGAGCTGCTGCATCTCACATCTGCCACAGCATCACCTGCACCTGCCTTCATCATCCTGGTGACTTCCAGATGTTTGGGACCACAGTTCCCTTCCTCTAACAAGGCCATGCTATCTTGGCTTGGTGGGGATTGTAGTCCAGAATATCTGGAGGGCACCAGGTTGCCAAAGGCTGGTTTAAATTTTTTTTTTATGAAATCTTTTCCACTTTTAAAGCAATCATTTTTTTTTTAGAGTCTAAGTCTCACTGGGTTGGCTCAGTCAGTAGAGTATGAGACTCTTGATCTCAGAGTCGTGGGTTTGAACCCCCCATTGGGCAAAAGATCCCTGCATTGCTGGTGACCCTCGGGTCTCTTCCAACCCTACGATTCTATGAAAGGCTTTAAAACAAAATATCAAACACTCTGCATCCGGCTTGCCATGCTTCAATTAAAGCCCAGGGGAAAGCAGCCCAAAGGCATGTTCCTAGAACCCTGATAGCTGTGGCCAGGTTATCATTGTGCAGGAAGGGTCAAAGCTGGTACACCTGCAGCTTTTGAGATTTGGTTCAGGGTTTGGAGAGTCCGTCTCTGAAAGTCTTTCCTGATGTCCCAGTGCAACTGTATTTCTACATCTGGTTTATGGGGGTTTGGGGCGTCTGCATGACATCTGGATCATGAGGTCTTTCCTCAGTGCTGTCACAAACTGCCCATGGGAAGTGGCATCAAACTGCACTGTCAGTTGCAACTTCCTACCTTACCCTCTATAAAAAGTCAAGGGATGTTTTCAGCTTGCTACCATTTTTAAGGGCTAAGAACTTGAGCTTTTGCACAGAGTAGCACCTTTCCGTGTCAGTCAAGCCTCTCTGCCAGCAGAGGCAATTACCTGGATTCTTGCGCTTATGTCTAAATCAACACTTAACCCTGCCAAGATGGCATCAATTAGCAATATATATGGCCACTTCCAGGCAGCAACTGAGAAGTTGTTAGCTTTTCTTTTATGGTTTCAAGGGCCTCCTGACAATTGTCAGTCCATTGCCCTCTCCATTCTCTCCCTGTTTCCTGTTTCCTGACTATTAGGAATGATGTTAAACGTCTAGCAATAGCTGAATTTTTATCCTCACCAGAACCTTGGGAGGTAGGTTAGGCTGAGAGACTATGACTGGCCCAAGGTCACCCAGTGAGCTTCATGGCTTTGTGGGGATTTGAACCCTGGTCTCTCTGGTCCTAGTCTGACACTCTAACCATTACACAACACTGGCTCATGCTGTGCTATTGTGTTCCATAAGCTCATTTTCTGTTGCGCAAAATAAGTGCTTCTGCTTGTCAGCCACATAGCCAGGTGGTTGTAGCATCTTTCCCTGTGGACAATAGAATTTATCCAGGGAATGAGGGGCATGGAGAAAAGACTGGGGGCTACTACAGACACCAGGCTCCCCAGGTGGTTGCATGCCAACTACAGTTAATTTACTCCTTAGTAAATGGTAAATGTCTGCATTTTACTCTACAATGTGCATTTTCCTAGCTACAAAAAGGCTTCCAAACAGTGGCAAAGGCCCTCTGGGCATTTCTGCATTGCATGCTGTTCTGTGGCTATAATGATCTGATTGCACATGCAGGCTGTTCGGTGAACGAGGACGCTGTTCATTATTTATTTTTAGCCTCCGTGTTCCGTCATTCAGTGCTCTGCCTCGTTCGTTGCAACCCATCCAACTTGCGAAATGGATTTCTATAGTGAATATTATCAGGCAGCGGCCATATGTGATTTCCCTTTTCTTAATGCTAATGAATCTAATAGTGTGCTATTATCAGGATTCCTTTATAATGTACATTTTTATGGATGGACTGCTAGGCAAATCTTTGTTAATGAAAACGAGGAGATAGGTGTGATAGGTATGCCAAGCAATGATCTAGCTTAATGTAGCCTTTAATTGTTGGTCAGTAATTAATGGATTTGGATGGTTAGGTGGAATTGAACTAGATTGATAAAATGGGGCGGGGGAGAACCTCCTGTTTTGAACAGGGCCTGTAAAACATGGTGATTTTTGTGGATTCTTTTCGGTGCATAACCTTTTGCAACTCTGTGCTAGATTTCAGGGGACATTTTGATCAACAGTGTTGCAGATATTCTCAACAGTGTTGCAGATATTCTCACTGCTGCACATGCAGCTTGGGCAAAAGACCCCGTGAGCAAAGGCTGCAGCATTTGAGGTGAGTAAGAGAGGACTTGACGGAAGTGTATAAAAGAATGACATGAAGAAAGTGGGCAGAGAAATGTTTGTCTCACTTTCTCATAATGCTAGAACTTGTAGACACCCCCTGAAGCTGAATGTTGGAAGAGTCAGGACAAAAGAAACTATGTTTTCACATAGTACATTAACTATGGAACTCGCTCCCATAGGAGACAATGGTGGCCACGAACTTAGCTGACTGAAGAAGAGGGAAAGACAATGGCTAAACCCTGATGGCTATGTTCTGTTTCTACTGTCAGAGGCAGTAATGCTTCTGAACAGGGGCATAGGAAGGGGGACGGGGGCAGTCCGCCCCAGGTTCCATCATGGAGGGGGGTGACAAATTATCAAGGAACAATTACTGCCCTACTAGGGCGGTTCATCAAAAAACTTATTTTCGAAAATGCCTGCTCCAAAGGTTTTATCTTACTACACTATGGATTATAAAGCTATACATGAAATTTCATGCATATCAGTTAATATATTGACCCTCCTCCACGAAAATAGCTGTTTACTTGGCCGTTTTCCTATGTCATGAAGGCTGAAATTTCAATTCAGTGAAGCACTTACTGTTCCCAACCCTAACCCTGCGGAAAGCCATCTAATTAGACTTCAATTTGATTTTGACATGTTTTTAGGAGGTAATTTAATTATTGTTTGATTTTATACCAATGTTATGTATCTGATGTTAGCCGCCCTGAGCCTGACTTCGGCCGAGGAGGACGGGATATAAATAAAAGTTTATTATTATTATTATTATTATTATTATTATTATTATTATTATTCCTTTGTAAGAAAATATAAAATAACCTAAAACCATTTTTGCAGGCAAAAGGAAAAAAACAACTCAATGGGGGGGGGGGTGAAAAGAAATTTTCCGCACCAGGTACCACCTGACCTTCCTACTCCTCTGCTTCTGAATGCCAGTTGTTGGAGACTGCAGGAGATGAAAGATGCTCAGGTTCTCTTTCAGGGCTTCCTATAGGCATCTGGTTGGCCGCTGTGAGAACAAGATGCTGGAACTAGAGGGGTCCTTAGCCTGATCCAGCAAGCTATTCTTATGTTATTATGTCTTGGATCTTTCCAGTGCTGTGTATGCATCATTTTGTTACTAAAAGATGCTGAACATCTTTAAAAAGCTATCAGTGGCTACTTAAAGCAAAACTGCATCATGAGGAGGCTGCTCGATGTTCAAAGGTGCAGGTAAATGGTGTGGATGTGTATTGTAGCATTCACAACAACAGTCCTTTGTGGCACATCAATATAATTCCTGTTTTACAGCTGGAGAAACTAAGAGGGAGGGACTTGTGACAGCCACCCAATGCATCACTTGAGACACAATTCTTTCAGTTCAGATTCCAATACTCTGTTCCCTGAAAGCCCCCAAGTATTGCTTTTTCTGGAGACCTGCTGTGTGAAACATCTAGAGCTTTGCTGAATGTTCTACTGAATATTATTATCCCACATACGGAGCTTGTGGGGAGTTCAGACTCTGAATGAAAGCATCCCCCTAATAGCAGTTAGGAGGCCTTGTTCATCTGTAGCATTCTATTTGCCATCCTCTGGATTCCAGCCCCTGTTTCTAATAATCTTATCGAAGATTTTTGAGTGCTCTGCACCTGCTTCAGGTTGCAATCTAATGCACGCTGACCTGGGAATAGAGTTCCAAATAAACATGCATAGGATTGCAATGGACACATTTCTTTGCATTTGTGTTCTCTTTCCATTCATTGCTGGCTTTGCTCATTATTCAGGGAAATGTAGTGGATCCAGCTGATATTAATCATCATGAGGATAGAAGTCTGCTCTGGAATCCCAAACCTCTCACTGGTTTGTGTGTCCCTGAGCTGCCAACCAGTTTCCTCTGTCTCAGCAGCAGAGGAGCTGCGCTATTCAGTCCTGCCTCCCTTTGTTCCACAGCATCCACAATAAACAGTGCATTTTGCTTCCACGCCAAGTGTGTATGTGTTCAAAGGTTGAAATTGCTGGAACGAGACACTCTGATGCCCCCTATAAATGAGCAGTCACTGCCCTCCTCCCTCCCTCTCTCTCTCTCGCTTGCTGTTTTCAGAAACTCAACAGCAGTCTTGGATTTGAGAGGTAAAAAAAAAAAACCTAAGTGTAAAAAAGAACCCTTTCCCCAAATTTAATCAGTAAGGGTCACTTAAGTGACATGCCAAAGATAACAATGACAGCCATCCAGACCGTAGCAGCTTCTAATGGAGCAATGCTGCCATCTATGGACAAACAGAAATAAAGACAGTTTCCTCACTCCCATCAAGGCCAAAGACCTACCATGCAGAGCTTGAAATATAATTCCTAAATGAATTTTAGCATTTTAATACCTATTACTGGGTCCTAATGCTTACGTTTCTACTGCCTTGATTCCATTTAATTTAAGCAGTTATATTATTCCCTATTGTCCTATAACTGTTCAAGTCGCACCATTGCTCTATTGAGATAAGTATGGTCTACTCTACACTGACTGGATTCATCTCTCCAGTTGGGTATGTTTAGCCTGGTAAAGAGGAGACAGAGAGGAGATACGATAGCCATCTTCAAATATCTGAAGGGCTGCCTATCTCATGGAAGATGGAGCAAGCTTGGTTTCTCCTTCTCCAGAGGGTAGGACCCAAACCAACGGATTCAAATTATAAGAAAGGAGATTCTGACTGAACATCAGGAAGAACTTTCTGACAGTAAGAGCTGTTCAACAGTGAACAAACTATCTCAGAAGGTGGTGGACTCTCCTTCCTTGGAGGCTTTTAAGCAGAGGTTGGATGGCCACCTGTCGTGGATGCTTTGGCTGAGATTGCTGCATTGCAGGGGGTTGGACAAGATGACCCTCAGGGTCCCTTCCAACTTTTCAGTTCTATGATTCTATGTACAAATGCAAATTTAGACATAATTACTGTGATTTAAATAGAAGTATAATACATCTCACCATAGGGGGAAGACCCTGACCAGGTGCTAACTCCTTATGGGCAACCTCAAGGTCCCTGCTGCTCTCCCTACTTAACCCTGACCAGGTGCTAACTCCTTATGGGCAACTTCAAGGTCCCTGCTGCTCTCCCTACTTAAGGTTTGTTTATCTTAAGAACGTAAAATGAAGCTGCTGTATCAGGCCAGTGGCCCATCCCAGCAAGCATCCTGTTTTCACAGTGCCTGTGGAGAAGCCTCGAGCAGGACCCAGGCACAAAAGCACTCTTGCCAGTGTGGTGTAGTGGTTAAGAGCGGCAGTCTCGTAATCTGGGGAACCGGGTTTGCTTCCCCGCTCCTCCACATGCAGCTGCTGGGTGCCCTTGGGCCAGTCACACTTCTTTGAAGTCTCTCAGCCCCACCCACCTCACAGAGTGTTTGTTGTGGGGGAGGAAGGGAAAGGAGAATGTTAGCCACTTTGAGACTCCTTCGGGTAATGATAAAGTGGGATATCAAATCCAAACTCCCCTTCTTCTTCTTCTTCTTCTTCTTCTTCTTCTTCTTCTTCTTCTTCTTCTTCTTCTTCTTCTTCTTCTTCTTCCTCTTCCTGTGCCTTCCAGCAACTGGTATTCAGAAGCATTTCTGCCACAGATTCTGTTGGCAGAGCACAGTCACCAGCTTCACTGGGTGTCCATGATATCTAGTGTTATGGGGGGGGGGGACTTTTCTTTATATGCTTCCTCTATGCCATGCATAATTTTATAAATTTCTATCATGTTACCTCTTAACTCACCTTTTCTTCTAAACTAAAAAGTCCTGAATGCTCAATTTTTTCCTGGTAGGGCAATTGCTCCATCCCTTTGACCATTTTGGTTGCCCTTTCCTGAACCAATTGGCTTTTCATATTTTGATGGAGAGTCCTCTCTAAAGCATGGCACATGGTGATCCTAATGTTCAGGTGAGTTAGACTGAAAATACTGACTTATCAAACATTACCACTCACTGAGTCGCACATGTGTTTGGGGGACAGCACGATCCCACAAGAACAGGGTTCCAGACCCTCATCCCGCTCCGCCCCCTTCTTTCTCCCTTTAGCTACTAACTAGTTCTGAAATTGATTAAAATTCAGATTTTAGAATATGCCTTTGCAATCAAATTAAAGCTGGGGGTTTGGCAGTAAAAAGGTCATTTTCATTATGAAGCTTAATCCAAAATCTGCATTCGGATGTGGGTGGGATAGCTTGAACCCTTAGGCCTTTGCATTTAAACTTCAGCTCCTGCAGCAGTTTTCAATATTTTGACACCCAGGCATTTTCATTTCAGAAGCATCCAAGTGTGCCCTCTGCATACTAATTAAACGAATCTGAAGCAGCAAAGTACTTGATTCTTCCCTCCAGCTGACTGCATACTTGCCCTTGGCTCCGGACAGTTTCCTAAAATGGGAATTGAAACTGGTTGAGCTGGCCAAGGATAGGTGGGTGCACTTCAAACTGAGAGTCCCTCCCCCCCCCGCCCCATCCAGGCTCCAGCATCTTTCCTCCTGCACCACCAGAGTACATTTCTTCCTTTCTTTCACAATCTACATAGATGGAACCAGGGACAAAATCCAGGAAGGGGCAAGATGCCAACATACCGGAGTATTCTAGAAGGTGGATCCAGTCTACCTTGCTGTTTGTGGTGTTATTACTTTAGTTTATTAACTGCCCTACACACTGAGGTCCCAGGGCAGGTTACAACAATTAAAACACAATACTGAAAATAGATGAAAACAATCATAAAAATCGGTTGTGTCCCTAAAATATACATTTCGGATGCTAAAAGCCAGGGCTGAGAGGTGTCTCTCCAGCATTTCCTGAATGCTGCATAATGAAGATGCCAGGCACAGCTCTGTGGGGAAGGTGTTCCACAACTTAGGGGCTGCCACAGAGCATGCCTTCCCCATTAGCCACAACCCCCTCAGCTTCTGAGGGCAATGGAACAACCAAGAGGGGTGCCAGGCTTTGGGGAATTGACTTCTGCCCTGTGGCAGAAAATAAGATCAAACAAAAGGCACGTCTTACCAGTTTGATTATTTAATAATCAGTGAGAGGGAAAAGAATGTGTCTCCCTAGAAATGGCGGTGCTCCCAATTAAGGGTTACTCCCCCCCCCGTCCCTATTAATCTACGTCACTCCTACCTCTTATAATATGAGCTTGTACCCTCTGCGCTTACTGTTCTGAGACTTTATGAGCTCTTCATGACTTTGGGGAGAAAAGAGGAATGCTGTCCAACAATTGTGAATCTGTTAACCCTCTCTCTTCCAGTGCTTCTTCTCCTAGTTGTACCCCATCCAGTATTTCCCAGCTTTTGTCTTCTGAACTATGCCCCTCTGCAAACCATTATTCCAAATCTATACTGTCCTCCTGATTCAGGATCAGGATCACAATCAAGGGGAGGGGTGGCTCCCACCATTCTTCCTTAGTGCAGCCCTCCTCATGGCAGTCCCTGCCAAGGGGCACTCTCTTAACCATACCACACAACTGTCCTTTTTTAAGCAGGACATCCCAGAAATCTGCTCCACTTCCCAGTGGGGAGGAGTTACAGTAGACCACGTGGCCACCCAATCCCCTCCGGGGGTGGGGGACAACGTTCTGCATCCCCCAGAGGTTCCCAGCCATGTCATTCTCCTGCCAGCCAATCTGATGGCTGGGGGGCGTGGCCAGGCCCCATTTAAACTGAGGCGCAAGCTGGAGAGCTTCCTCTTGGCTCATTTCCTCAAGCTGCTTGGTTTTGTGCTGCGCACCCAGCTGTCTCTTCGCTCCAGCTGCCTGCCTTTTCAGGAGAGCACTAGGCTTTGGGGGGCGTTGCCGCTCCAACCCCCATGCTAATGGCTTGCCTCACGCTTCGGGAGAGCAGCTATCTACCGCTCTACAGCTGGCCCATGGCTCCCAGAAGGCAGCACGCAGAGGGGACTCCCCCTATAATAAGCAGGTATTCTTTTAGTGTGAAAGTGCTTGTGTGGGTGGTCTGTTGGGTGAGCTAGGAGGCGGCGCCATAGAGCGTAGTCTCAACAATACTCAGGTTTCTTTGCTGTGAGTGTTGGTGTTCTGCTAAATGGTCTGGGAGTTGAATGGACCGTGTTCCCTTTCTCAGGCTTTCCCGTATGTAGCATTTTGGGGGGCTATTACTGAGGCTTTACAATAAAGTTAAATCATTGAGCAGTGCCAGATTCCAGAAGTATGGCAGTAGCAGTGAGCAGCCAGTGGCAGGTGGCAGACAGGTGGGTGGCGGCAGCAGGTGAAGGTGTGTGAGGGCCCATCAGCAGGGTGGTGCAGGTGGAGGAGTGGTAAGAGCCCAGGGAGGGAGCAGGAGCAGGAAGGAGCCAAGAGAGATGGGTTGTGTCCCAATTTGCCTCACCCCTAGTATTTACAATTTTGAATGGTCCAAGCGACTATGCAAATTTGATTCTCAATAGGTTACCACGCTGCCTTTCTCTTTGCAATGACAGAATGCATAAATGATTAACCAGTCCAGTGCTGATTCCAGTAATGTCAGCCTTCCTTTTCTGTCATTTTCACCCACAACTGTACCAATAATTCGAGCACCAGAAAGTCCCAGTGCTCAACCCAAAGCAAACTGACAGTGGCTGATAAATTGGCTGTGTAACTAAATCCAGCCCAAACTGGTATGTGCTGCCCAAATTCTTCTCTGACTGTGGCAAATTAGTGTTTATTTTCTAGTTTATTTATGGTCCCCTACATTTCGATCATCCATCTCAAAAGCTTCTCCTTGTGGTGAAATTTGCACTGTTAAATTATTAAAATGTTATCAAGGCCAAGCAGACATGCTTAGTATTTTTCTTCCTACTGCTGAATAAACTGTTGTATAATTCAATTTTTGTTCCACTTTCTTCCCTTACTCTAAGAAATGCCCAACAAGTCCTTCTTTGCTTATATGGGAATGTTTGGGTTTTTTTGCTACATCTTCTTCAGTATTTAGCATAACAAATTAGGTTTCTAAAATAAGAAATCATAATAAATAAAAGGACTCTTTTTTATGAACATTTCCTCTTAGCTAATTGTAATATCAATGAAATAACATGGAATTCAAATTGCTGATTCTCTGTGTCTTAGGTCCTGCACCACAGATAGATACTTGATATTGTTGCTCTAAAACACTTGGGCTTGCTTCAGACATAACAGAAAATTATGATTTCCTATCACAAGAAGGTGTTGTAATAAGCCTCAGGTCCATGCACTCCTCCTCCTCCATTCTACCTTTTTATTGTGTCGGGGGGGGGGGAGTTTAAAGTTCCTGCTTGTGATTTGTTCTAAACCATGGTTTCCCGTTACATTGAGTTGTGGGAAACTATGGTTTGCTCACATAGATGGTTATAACAATGTGGTTTCAGGTCTACAGCATCTCATATTTGGGTGTAAAAGGAAATGGTAGTTTGTTCTGACCCAAAAATAGAAGCTTTTTACTTCTTCCCTTGTGTGAAGGGGAGAGAAAGCACACAGTTCCATGGACTGCTACAGCAGATTCTCCTAAAAGGAAGTTGTGTTCTTTGGTTATATCTGAACAAGGCCTTTGAGTCTGCACTTAGGAAAAAGGTCATTATATTCTGGTACGGGTGCTTGTGAAACTTGGTGGGGGGGAGTGAATTCGATGCAACCGCAATAAGCAATATGTATTGCAGGATGTGTAAAAACATAAAACAGTTGCATACATAAAAACAGTTAGAACTATTGGATGGATGGATGGATGGATGGATGGATGGGATAGATAGATGACAGACAGACAGACAGACAGACAGTGATAGATGATGATGATAGATAGATAGATAGATAGATGATAGATAGATAGATGATAGATGATAGATGATAGATTGATAGATAGATGATAGATAGATAGATAGATGATAGATAGATAGATAGATGATAGATGATAGATAGATGATAGATAGATAGATAGATAGATAGATAGATAGATAGATAGATAGATAGATGATAGATGATAGATAGATAGATAGATAGATGATAGATAGATAGATAGATAGATAGATAGATAGATAGATGATAGATAGATAGATAGATAGATAGATAGATAGATAGATAGATAGATAGATATAGATGATAGATAGATAGATAGATAGATAGATAGATAGATAGATAGATAGATAGATAGATGATAGATAGATAGATAGATAGATGATAGATAGATTATAGATGATAGATAGATAGATAGATGATAGATAGATGATAGATAGATAGATAGATAGATAGATGATAGATAGATAGATGATAGATGATAGATAGATAGATAGATAGATAGATAGATAGATAGATAGATAGATAGATAGATAGATATAGATGATAGAGATAGATAGATAGATAGATAGATAGATAGATAGATAGATAGATAGATATAGATGATAGAGATAGATAGATAGATAGATAGATAGATAGATAGATATAGATGATAGATAGATAGATAGATAGATAGATAGATAGATAGATAGATAGATAGATAGATAGATAGATATAGATAGATGATATAGATAGATAGATGATAGATAGATAGATAGATAGATAGATAGATAGATAGATAGATAGATGAGAGATAGATGAGAGAGAGAGAGAGAGAGAGAGAGAGAGAGAGAGAGAGAGAGAGGGAGAGAGAGAGAGCTAAAACAAAAGCACATACATAAAAGCAATGCAAATCCAAGACCGATGCCAACTGGTATAAAGTTGTCCATTTAGAAGGGTTGTTGAAAGAGGAACATCTTTTACAGGCAATTGAATAGAGCTGGGTATCATTGGTGCACTTATTACATCTCAGCCTGTCTGTCTTTCTTTGACACACACAAACACACACACTGGGAAGCAGATAGATTGGGGAAATATTTATTGATTTCTTTATTCTGTCCAAAATATTTATAGCCCTATTGTTCATGGCAGCTTATGAAAACAATAAAACACTAAATATATCAGAGCATACCCAATTCCCCAGAGTCTGTGTGGCCTACCGCAACCCTGTAGTCAATGACACTGTGGTTTTGCAGATTGCCTCTCTCCACCTAGGGGACATATGTACATAAAAGGAAGCTTTTCTGTGTGTATCCTGTTTTGATGAAAAACCCCGAGTGCAAACCAATGATGTTAACAGTGGCTCTTTCTTGGATCCAGCTGTTGCAAAATTGCTTTAAAACTACTTGAACTTCACAGTACTGGCATGAAGTGCTCTTCCACCAAGTGCCACTGCTGAAAAATGCAGTAAGATGCAACACTTTTGTATAATCATATTTCCAGCTCAGCCCAATAGGCGACATACATGCCCAGAGCAGGCTGTTGCTTGCCTACCCCTACCAGGATGAGAACCCACACACTCTACATACAAAAAATCAGACCCAAACTGGTACTGCAGGTGCCATTTCTTCCCAGATCCAGCTGGTACGTCTGCACATGTGTGTAGTTCTGTTAGAAAAACAAGCAAAGTATCCAATACATTTGTGAAGAGGGGGTGTTGCTGTCCCTATAGCTGCGCAGTCAGTTGCAACATAGGACGGTGCCTTATTACCAAGTCAGTCTGTTGGTGCATCCAGTTTCGTATTGTCAACACTGGCCAGCAATGGCTCTCCAGGGTCTCAGGCAAGGAAGAGGTCTTTCCTAGGCCTATTTGCAGACACCAGGGACTTTGCATGCAAAGCAGGTGCTCTCCTGCTGAGCTATGGCCTATTCCTAGTGCAGCACATTGAGCAATTTTCTGACATAGCCACGTGTGAGTGATCTCAGCCATGTGTACACTGCCGGAATGGAACTTTTAAGTGCAAATTAAAGAACTAATATTGGGAATATACCAAATTCTAGCATGATCCAATTTTGAGCAGGACACAGAGGAGGAGGCAGCTGTCCCAAGTCAAAGGGTGCTGAAGTCCAACCCAGATCCCAGTGCCACACCTGAGCAAAAGCAAATTCAGACTGGGATAAATTTTTGAAAGTTCCACCTATTTCAGAATTTTATAAAATGAAGTTTGGAAGTCTCTGTAAAGAGCAGGCTACATAGACCTTTTTTCTAACCCAACAATGTAGATCATTTACCCAGAGGTAGGATCAGAAAGAGACACCTAGTACTGCTTCAATGGCCACAGGAGCTTTTCTCTGTTTCTCTGAACTGCCCCTCTGTTCAGAACAAAGTTGTTACATTGAGACCTGCCATTCTGTTTGCTGACCATCTGTCATGTATGATTTGGCAGAGATTCCTGCATTGCAGGGGGTTGGACTCGATGACCCTCAGGGTCCCTTCCAACTCTACAATTCTATGATTTTTATGATTCTATGGCCAGACAAATTCTGAATAATTGCACTGGACTCCCTTGCCTGTATGTTGTCTTTTTATTTACTCTGGTAGCTGCTTTCCAGATAAATGGACAAATTGGATAAATGGGGGTTCTTCTGTGTGCTAAGAAGATGTTGTTAGTAAACAGACATTAATGCTGTGATTAACTTTAGAAATCATATGCATTTTTCATGGTTCTTTACTCCTACAGATCCCACAATTCTCTCCTCATAGCTCATCTTTTAAAACTGCACTTGTGAGGTTTTATGATCAATAGTGTTTGGCTGCTGTTGACTCTTGAGGGCATTGCATCCATGAAGCCTTGTACTGTAATGCAAGGATGCTTTAAAAAAAAATTGAGAAGACTCAAAAACAGCACTTCCTGTTGTGGCTTTTCTGGACTCCCAAGTTCCCTCTGTCTTTGTCTTAACCTGTTGCCCAAAATGCATCACTATTCATTCATCAACTGCATATTGTGAGAATAGTATTGTGCTTTGAGCAAGGACTGGGAAGAAAGGGGGAAACTTGTTGATGCTAAAATCCAAACGGAAAGGATCACAAGAAACTCTGAAAGAGACAGGCTTCCTTTCCCACCAGAGATGTTCAATATAGCAAGCACAGTAGGAAGAAAGAATTTACAAAATGAAGCTCCATTTCAAAGATATCTCAAATCATCAGCCATTGCTCTTGGGAATTCTATTTTATTTTCAGTTTCAGGTGTTCCTGTGGTCTTGTCTGTCCATTAGGAGGGGATCTCTGAATTCTGTGTGGAGATTAGTTGTTTGAATTTCACCTGAACTGATGCTAGAGAAATTGGATTGTATTTGTGCTTTGAAGTCTCTTTTTTCCGGGGATGTTGTCATCATGACAGCAGCTTGTGGTACAGTATCTGATCCATTTCCCTTCTGGCTGAAAACATATAAGACCATTTTCCCTTTGCCTCTCAACAAGGCATAGTTGGGAGAAAACTTTAATTTGAGGGGCCCCCCACACCCTCTTTTTTACAAGCTAAGCTTCTGACGTCCAGACCCTGCAAAGATGATGCAGGGATCAAGCTATATAAGACACATTCTTTCTTTCTCTCTCTCTCTCTCTCTCTGGCTAGGAAATGCTTCAAACTGCTTATTGTAATTTAAATTTGATCACTGAGCTGCATTCCTTGTGCTGGAGGGTGAGGGTTATTGCTGCAATTCACAACTTCTGATGCATATGGATGGGGGGGAGTCTGTTTGAACTTGCAAAAGAGGCAAGAATTAATCTAATGTGACTGCATTTGTGATGAATACTCCCTTTGCCACCCTTATACTGGGATTCATAACAATGTCGTGTTTAAACAAATGTAATTAAATGCCCATGTAGATAACACTTTTTGGCAAATAAAACCTACATTTTGCAAGACAAGAATTTACTTGGAATTATACAAACTTTGAAAAAAAGGAAAGCAAGCATGGGAGTCAAGAAGATCTTACATGTGAGTTAGAGACACCACATAATGTTGGCTAATAATCTGCTTATTTGTTGCCCTTTTTAGACCTTGATTGCAAATATCAATCTTTTCTCCATGTGTTTATTCATTAGTTATTATTTTATTTCAGGTGACTTCATGCATGTGCTACTTTTAATTTAATCATATATTCTCTTACCCAACTATCCCTTCGTTCTTTTCATATTAAACTGTTTTTGAGAGTTGCACATGTATATTCCTTCCTGAGAACAACCTTGCTTTGAAATAAGCTTCCCTTTTTGTCTTACTAGCTTTCTTTGTGCAATGACATTTAAAGGGCTGCTTGCACTTTGTAAATCTGCCTGGACCTTATGATCAGCATCAAAGCCCTGCTGATGGGCCTGTCAGCAAGATCAATTAGATTAGCTGGCCCTAGAGACAAGGCCTTTTCACTGGTGGCTCTGTATATGTGGAGCGCTGCCCCTGGAGATACACATCCTGCTATGACTTTTTAAAGGACCTTTAACAGCCCAGGTGTCAGTCAGCTGACCAATTTTTTTCAGACTACAATTCACCTAGGTCCTGTTCGCCAGCTCCAGTTTTACTCTCACTACTTAGTTTGAAAGGTTCACACATTTGAGCTGGTTATTATTTGTAGTCAGCCAAAATCCTGCCACTCTTGCAGATGCAGACTCCTCAAGGGACTGAAAAGTTAGCTTCTCTCACTCCAAAGTCAGGTTTTGAGGACACTTGGAAGCAGCAAGAATCCCCCTTGAAATTTTGAGTGTTTTCAAAGCATGTTGTGAATAGAGAGAGAGAGAGGCCCTCTTCCTCCCCCAAGTCCTCTGTATTCCGAAGGAGAGGAGGGAGGGAGGGAGGGAGGGAGGGAGGGAGGGAGGGAGGGAGAGAGAGAGAGAGAGAGAGAGAGAGAGAGAGAGAGAGAGAGAGAGAGAGAGAGAGAGAGACTGCTTCTTTTGAACAGCATGGTCTGATCATGAATATATAAAATTAATGTGAACAAAACCTGTTGTCTTCCAGCAGGTTTCTAGTGATTGTGGCTAGGGATTGGGGAAAGAAAGTAGGTTTTGTACCTAATAGTAAATGGGGGGTGGGATTATTCCATTCACATTTAAAGACGGATCTATCAAATTCACAAATTCCAAAAATAATATGTGAACTGAAAAACAGCTAGCCTTTAAAATTCACACTTGTCCATATTTTGTGATGCAGCCCTCCAACCACCCAGTGTTTACAAAAATGTATATATTAGGGGAAAGTATGCACAAAAATAGGGACGTGGGTGGCGCTGTGGGTTAAACCACAGAGCCAAGGACTTGCCGATCAGAAGGTTGGTGGTTTGAATCCCTGGGATGGGGTGAGCTCCCGTTGCTCAGTCGCTGCTCCTGCCAACCTAGCAGTTCGAAAACACATCAAAGTGCAAGTAGATAAATAGGTACCGCTCCGGCGGGAAGGTAAATGGTGTTTCTGTGCGCTGCTATGGTTCACCAGAAGTGGCTTTGTCATGCTGGCCACATGACCCGGAAGTTGTACGCCGGCTCCCTCAGCCAATAAAGCGAGATGAGCGCCGCAACCCCAGAGTCGGCCAGGACTGGACCTAATGGTCAGGGCTCCCTTTGCCTTTACCTATGCACAAAAATGAATATATTTGTATGCCTTTTGTATGGGGAAATGGCTTGCCAAACTAGTCAAATTATTCAAAACTGCATATAAAAATGTGTTTATATTGAGAAAAGCATACAAACATGTTGATGAATTTTCATGAGGGTTTTTTTTTTAATGCAAATTGCTGCAGAAATGTCATGAACTGAACTTGAGCATGGAAAATTAGAGACTGGGAGAAATGAAACTGACAGTTCTCTCTATTCCTAGTGCTTAATTTGTAGTTCCTGAAATGATTTGCAAGTCCAAATGCAGTTTGTTTTTGTTGTTGTTTAGTCGTGTCCGACTCTTCGTGACCACACGGACCAGAGCACACCAGGCACTTCTGTCTGCCTCCCGCAGTTTGGTCAGACTCATGTTTGTGGCTTCGAGAACACTGTCCAACCATCTCATCCTCTGTTGTCCCCTTCTCCTTGTGCCCTCCATCTTTCCCAACATCAGGGTCTTTTCCAGGGAGTCTTCTCTTCTCATGAGGTGGCCAAAGTATTGGAGCCTCAGCTTCAGGATCTGTCCTTCCGGTGAGCACTCAGAGCTGATTTCCTTAAGAATGGGGAGGTTTGATCTTCTTGCAGTCCATGGGACTCTCAAGAGTCTCCTCCAACACCATAATTCAAAAGCATCAATTCTTCGGCGATCACCCTTCTTTATGGTCCAGCTCTCTCTTCCATACATTACTACTGGGAAAACCATAGCTTTAACTATACGGACCTTTGTTGGCAAGGTGATGTCTCTGCAGCTACCCTTTGAAATTTACATTTCTCCAAATTTTGGAATTCAGATCTCCAATAAAAAACTGTGCATAAATAATGTGTATATTTAGGGGAAAGTGCATAAAATGGGGGTGGGAACTACATTGGGGAAATTGCTTGAAAAAATGTGAATATTAGAAGAAATGCACACTAAAATGCTGACTTTTTGTGATGGCCTTTTTAAAAAAAGAAAGAAAGAAAGCAACACATTGCAAATGGCTGCAAAAATGTGGTAAACTGAACTTAAGGTTGGGAAAATGTGAAAATGAGAAAAATCATAACTGGCAAATTCATCCAACCCATCAGTACTCAATTCCACTAGTTTCTCTGATCCTATCCTCTAGTTTTACAAAAATACAGAGATAGAATCACTGTTCACAGGTAGCCCCTTTCAAACAGAGACTATGCTTTGCTAGAACAAGACAAATAAATTTTGTATTTTTTGTCGCCTGCTGATCCTTGACAACTTGGTCTACAGAGACCAGGTACATCAGAGAACCAGGCAGGTAGGACAGGTTGACCATCTAAGAACAATTTGAAGGTGTTTATGTGTGTTCCCAAGAGTTCCACATACAGTATCTTTCTGGGAAGTATGAATGCATCTTCTCGCTGTACAGAACCCTTTGCACTTGCTTTGCTCGTTCAATTTTTATCCCCCTCCTTGGCTTTGATCACAATGAAGGCTCTCCCCTGTGGCCTCAGCACTGTACTTGCTATAATTGCAACTGAATCCATAGAGATTGGATAATGGGCTATTGATGTTCATTATGTTCTAATTCTCTCCCTGCACCACCTTTACATTTCCTGTCACCCATTGGCAGGTAATCCTCAAGTGACCTTTTGGAGAAGTGCATCCATAGAAACTACTTGGTATTCAGAAGCTCCAGAAGTGCATCTAGAATTAGCAACTACTCCAGGTTGCTCTCTGATCATTTTGCAATGTGCCACTTCACATCCCTTAAAGAGTCTGATTCGGGAAGTAAACGGGGTTTGGAGCAGGTGAAACATTAAGTAATTACAAATTATTGGGACACTTCATGGTGTAAGGACTCTTCAAATAATTTTAAATTGCTCTGCACTAATTGTGATCAGTGCTGCGTGCACTTCCAGCACCTCTTCAGATTGACAGCAGTGTTGTATTTTAGTACCTGACGTACAGAGCCAAGGCTTTTTAAAAAAAGATCAGATCTTGTTTTCATTTTTTTAAAAAAAGTTAAATACTTCTCTGCAAAAGAATTGAAGATCATTTCAAAGTCCTAGCACACTGACTTTTATTTTTCTAGTAGAATGGTATGCTAACTGAAAGGTCAGAGTGGGTGAATTCATAATGCTGCTAACCATGACTTCGCAACTTATAAAGTAGCACTATGTGCGTTGGCAGCTAAGAAGATCAGGAGAAAAGAACTAGATAAAATAGTGGGCAATTGCAAAGGTGATTTGGACATTTAAGCTGGCACATTCTATCTGAGAACCCCCTGCTATTCTATCGTATGCAACAAATAATTTCTAGGAGACGTGACCGTGCTTTATTGTATTTGCAGTTGCTGATGTTTTTATGGTTTTTATGGTTATTGTTGTTTTTCTTTTTGTTTCCCTTGTGAATGATGCCATGGCCTTTGGCTAGTGCAATAAAGTTTATGATGATGGCCTAATGCTGCTTACCAAGTGATAACACATGCAAGTATACAGAGGAGTTGATCATTGGCAGTATCTTTCCATGTGGGGATGAGTCGGTGAGACTTTTGTCATGTCTCCATCACAGTTTGGAACTGCAAGGAGAAAGGGGCATGGTTACACACCCTTTGTTTCTCTCTGTCAGCAGAACCTACAGAAACCTGGTTCCACACATGGCTGCATGCACAAGGCAGGAATTCCCCGTTTTGTTAAATAGACATTGCCACTCACCTATTTGCCTGCTGGTCAATGTGCAATTGTTTAAAGGTGTGTTGGAAAATGGCCCTTAAGACTGCAGTTCAGAATACACTGGCTGGGAACACAGTGGGACTTAGGTTCTTGCCTTCGTGTTGATTAATGTGTCTGGAGGGATACATTGGGGAATGTCCCTGATGAATGCTCATTTCTTTGGGGGACCCTGTGTGTGATCTGGAGCCCAACAAAGTTTGACTTTTCTTACTTTTTTAGTTACTTGTCCTTCTAGTAACTATTTGGAACTGTCGTGATGATATCCAAACATAACTACTGTATCTGTTAAATAAAGATCCCTTTATTTATTTGTTTATTTATTTAATGACTTCGGAGGGTGGTAGATCACTGCGAGTTTTTGATACTTGTTGGTAGATCGCAGCTAACTTGAGGTTGGACGTGCCTGGACTAGATGAACCTTTGGCTCCCTTCCAACTCTACAATTCTATGATTCTATGAAATACTGTCCCTTTTTAGCAATGAACCTTTCAGAATGCCCCTGGAAACCTTTTGCTAATCTGAAACTTGTGGGTCATCTTGAATTTATATTATTATTATTATTATTATTATTATTATTATTATTATTATTATTGTTATTATTATTTAAACGGGGGTTTTAAAAGAGTAAAATAACTGTAAAATGTGAACACATTGACTATAAACTATTATGGGGTTTTCCCAATAATATGAAGTATAGATTTTCCCTGCCTGTGTTCATAGTCTCAGCCACCATATCTACATGATTGTAATATTTCATCATGGATTAGTATGATTTCCATTGATTATACTTCAAAAGAAAGTAAAGGGGATAGCATGAAGTGCAGTTTTCTAGCTTCATTCACAGCAGGACTCAATTCAGCACCAGTGTTTCCTTCTCTCTCACTCTAGATTATTATTGCTCAGTCTTCATTTCTCCATCACTGTCATTCATGAAAATATAAAATTGCATGTGTGATCCCTGTTGAGTCCATATGTTTGACTTCGAGATACTGACAGCCCATAAGGTCAATAGACAGATGGCCAACATGCTGAAAAATTGACAGAGCAGAAATTCAGCCGCGACATCCATCATTCAAAGTGACAGGCAAGATAATTATTAACCTTAAACATCTAAGCAATGCCATGCTGCTTTTTATGCAGGCTGCGCTATTCTCTTCAAAGTTGGGAGCACACTTAGAAACAAAAAGACAAATGATGCCGACAATTGTAGTGATTTTTAAATGCTGATTGTAAGAAGCCACATACGCCTAGAGTTTCTCAGAACCCCAGTAAAGAATACTTGCTCTTTATACCAGAGGAAGCCCACCACAGAGGAGCATGATTTGACTTGAAATGTTTAATGGTAATAATTAACCTTCTGCCAGGAGCTATGCCTTTTGCCTGCCTAGCTGGTCCTTTCCTCGGCCTTTAACCATTTCCAAGACCCCATTTACTCCCAGCTCTTTTGGTGTTAGTCTTATTTTCAAAAACACCCTCAGAGTGTCTGGCAAGAGATTGCTTCCTACTTGAGGGACGTGTATGCACGAGTGTCTATTTTCCTGGTTGCCTTGCCACCAGATGCCTAAAGTAAGCTGTGAGCTTGCCATTTGTTCTTCAAGGTGGTGTGTGCCTTGTGTTTCCGTAATTTCATTTACTGCCATTCAAATATACATTGAAGAGAGTATTCAGCTCATCAAGAAAGTTTATCCTCCGGGGCCTTGCAGTTGTCTTGGCATGTAGGGGATTGCTGAAGCCTTGAGTCACAGCCTTAGAAAGGGGCACCAAGAGGTAGAGAGAAGAGATGACCTCTGAAGGTGATAGGATAGTTGTTAGGAAGGGCAGTAGCTCAGCAGCAGAGCACCTGTTTGCATGCAGAAAGTCACTGACATCTCCAAGTAAAATCCCGTCTGAAAACCTGTCTGTAATCCTGGAGACTCACAGCCGGTCAGTGTAGATTATACTGGGCGAGATGGAGCAGTGGTCTCTGTCTCAGTATAAGCAGCCTCCTTTGTTCCTATTGGCTTGGGCTAGGCAGAGGAGGTTAGAGGGGAGTCTTAAAAGAGTAGCATAGATAAGGGAAGTGGAAATGGGTTAGTGCCTGAAAAACATGAATAAACCTCATGTAGTTCTCTGTTCTGTGGTACCCCGGGTTACAGACGCTTCAGGTTACAGACACTTCAGGTTACAGACTCCGCTAACCCAGAAATAGTACCTCGGGTTAAGAACTTTGCTTCAGGATGAGAACAGAAATCGCGCGGCGGCGGCACAGTGGCAGCGGGAGGCCCCATTAGCTAAAGTGGTGCTTCAGGTTAAGAACAGTTTCAGGTTAAGAACATACCTCCAGAATGAATTAAGTTCTTAACCCAAGGTACCACTGTATTTACTTGGGTCCCCCCCCAAAATAATAATAATAGAATATCAGGACATACCACATAATGGGTGCAATTTTTTAAATAAGAACCACATATGCTATATACAAGGGGTTCCCTGTATTCTTATTACTGGGCAGATCCAGCTGTGTTTAGCTTCAGAAATGAAACTCCCTGAGGCATCATTCTCTGAGCTTTTGTGACACTCTGCTTGCCTGCTCTCCTCTAACTTAGAGCCACTTTCCATGGTGATTGACTTCCAAAGGGCACTCTAAGAAAATCATTAATGGAGCTCCATGACTGAGTGAAGATTTGACTCCAGATATCCCAGTCCTAGTCAGTCTGACCACTATGCTAGTCTGATTCTTCTCACGAAGTGAGAAAGCTATTGGCAAGGCTGCTTCCCAGACAAAGGAATGCACGCGGCAGATAGTTAAGTCTTTATTGTCAAAGGTAACACTTACAGTCACTTCTACAGCTCTGGATAGCTACAAACACCAATCTAGCATCTAGGCAATGATGTTCAGGTCTGCGTTCTATGCAGTAGTTGTAGCAACAGGGTGCCATTCCCCTCCACCAGTTAATGTACCTTCCCCTGATGGGCTGTGCACATGCACCCGGAGACTAAGCCTGCCTGAAAGCTTCCTCTGCTTATCCCATTTCAATCCCTTATTCTGGGACACAGTGGGGCAGGACAGAATGGAGAAGCACCAGACCTGTCCTGCCTCTTCCTCCTCTTCTTCTGTCCCACCCTGTGCTCCACCCTCCAGCTCCAAAGCTTCCCTGCCCCCTGACTCTTGCCTCCTGGCTGGAAACATTCCTCACAAATCACTGCCCCCCTCTCCCAAGTCAGACGCCAGCCCCTCTTCCCCGATGCACACTCTCTAGCATCCTGCCATACCCTGCCAGCTATACACACCTGTTGTTCTCTAAAGGTTGTTGCACTCCAACTCCCATCAGCCCCAGCCAACATAGTCAATTGTCAGGGATTATGGGAGTTGTAGTCCAGCAACAGTAGTTCTGAATCCCTGATTTGTGCCTTTTGTCTTCTTATAGGAAGTGTTGAATTCCTCAGCCAATCCACATCTTACTTTCAAGTAGATGCGGGCATTAATCCTTCCGATGTTATGAATTTTGTCACTCGGGCGATTAAGGGAGCCCTCTCCCAGTGAAAGTTTTAGTGTAGGAAATGCCCCTCAACTATATGGAATGTAAGAGTAGTCCCATTGACTTAAACTGAACAAGTCCCATGGTTAACATTAAATATAAAGTGCTTTGCTGGATTGAGATTAGGAGGAGCATGTGCACCACATCAGATTCACATTGAGTTTATAATTAAAGCCTCCTGCCACCCGTTATTCTTTCAAGAGCAATTTAATAAGGTACCCATACAATGCAATGCCCTTGTGGTTTGCAAAGCAATATGAAAATCATGTATGCGCATATTCAATGTACACTCGAAGCTGATAAATATGTTCATTCATATGCATGCAGAGTGGTCCTACAAATCAGTCATTTTATATCCTTTACTTACTAGGAAAATTGGAGATGCAAGGTGCTTCTCAAGCTACAACAACAATTATTATCCGCAATATAAAAACATCCAAAATTATGTAAGTATCAAAATTAAGAATAAATTGTGAATCCAGCAATTCTGGGATCAGTATTGGCATTGTAGGGTTGTTTATTCTGAAAACATTTGTTTTAAGAGCTTATTATAAATTTTCCTCCTTCAACTGTGCACCTTGGCCTGGTAAGCCACCCAGCCATTGACATTCAGGTCTATAAAAAGAAAAGAAACAGAATCTCAGTGCTCTCAAAGCTAGAGAACCAGTTCCCTTACTGGCTAATCTGTTTTCTTTTCTCCCCATCCCTCTCTTTTCCCCAGCATCCATACAACATCCTCTTCTAGTAGCAGCCCACACCTCCTTCTGCTAAATTTGGATTTTCCTGATCCACACATAATCTGATATTTTAATTTTGTCTCATAATGAAGGGAAGGTTTTTGTTATTTTTGCTGTTTTGTCATTAACTGGGATGTTGCCTCAGGTTTATAGTTCTGTTTTGTAATCTTGAGAATTTGTGTATAATTTACAGCACACTTAAGCACAAGAACAATTTATGCAAGAATATATATATATATCATCCAGTTAATAACAGAACCCAACACCGGCATAATGAAACATCAATAATTGTACAAAAGAAAGTTTATTTTATTGCAGTCCTATGGTCTAGCCTGTTGGGATGCATGACTTTCAGCATGCATATTATAAGACTGTGATGAAGAACTGAAAATTGTGGCTTATATTCTATTTAAGGCATTGACATATACGCTTTTGGTTTGGAGTTGCCACCAGTTTTGCCCAGCAGATCACTTGCTGCTTGCTACACCCAGAAACTTGGTGGGCAAAACTGGATTAAATTGAATGCCTCTCCTCCCTTCATCAGCCAAACCAAGTTGACACATTTATCCAGGATCAAGTCTTAGATTGCAAAGGTCCTCCCACTTACTGGCCTGGCATTAAGAACATGAGAAAACCCCAAGGGATCAGCTCACTGGCCAACCTGGTCCATCATTTTGTTTCCATAGTGCCCAACCTGATGCCCACACAATCAGGCCGTGAGCATAAAAGCAACTGGTTATTCTGGAGCATACTGTTTCTGGTACTGGGAGTGATTAGTCACCATGGCCAGTAGCCATTGCTAGACTTATCCTCCATGAATCGATGAACTGTGGACTAGTTCATTTTGTCAGTCCAGAATCCACCTTCAGCTTGAGGATTCTGGGTTCTAGTATTATGAAAGAGGGAGAAAACCTTCCCTAACTGCTTTCTTTGTGCCTCTTATGATATCTCCATGTAATCACCTTTTTTTCCCAAACCTAAAAGCCCCAAGACATGACAAACAGAATTGTATACATTATTCCAAGTGGAACAGAACCACAGATTTTTAAAATAAAGGTATTGTGTTAGTGGCAATTTCTTTTTTAAAACATCTCTTTCCTGATGATCACCAAGATGGAATCTGTGTTTTTCATATTACCTGCACACAGGATCTACATTTTCATCAGTCCATGCACCACAACCTCAAGATCCATTACCTGATCAGTCACTGCCAGCTCAGACCCCATCAATGTATATGTGAAAATTGGCAGTTGATGCCCCATATTTCACTTGATTTTATTGAACTGCATTGGCCATTTAAATGTCCATTCCCCCTCTCAGGACAGATCCTTTGGAGTTCTTTGCTATCCTTATTTGTTTTGTTTTGTTGAACTACATTTGCTATTTTATTGCCCCTTCAACCAGTTTGAAGAGATCTTTTGTGCAGCTCCACACAATCCTTTTCTGTTTTTGCCACCCTAAATAATTTGGTGCCAAAAGCAAACTTGGCTACCTCTCAGGTCTCTCTGGACTCCAGACCATTTATGAACAAGTTAGAAGGCATTGATCCAAGACAGTACAGATCCTTTGTAAACCCTGCTCCTTACATCCCTCTAGTGTGAGCATTGTCTATCCATTCCTTCTCTCGGCTTCCTGTTACCATTTTGCAAGAGGACCCTCTCCTCATCCCACAACTACCAAATTTGCTATGGGGTCTTTTAGTGTGGGGCTTTGTCAAAGGCATTTGTTCCACAATTCATTATTTTTGTGACCTCTGGGCTGCTTTGTTTTTCATTACACAGAGTACCACCAATTAGAATGTTATTTATTTAGATTCTGGCATTTTCCCTCTGGCCCGAAAGGGTCAAGGTTGGTCCACATTATTTACAGTTAGGGCAAAAGAGGGTGGGGGATATTCTTTTGCTGCAAGCACACAGAGAAAAGCCATTGGCTCATTTTGTGGTTGGTTTTGGTAACGGTTTGTATTAGCAGCAGTGTTGAAAAGAAATCTGGCATGACTCAATTTACCAGCATAGGGCACGGCACTTAACCTTTCATTAACGCTTCCTAGAGCTAGTTGTTGACACATGCTCAGTACATAGCATTTCATGGTGCCATGATCATTGAATCCTAGAATTGGAAGGCACCCAGGGGTCATCTAGTCCAACTCCCTGTAATGCAGGATGAGTGCTCTGAGTTGATTCTGGCTGTTCAGCCTGACCTAAGTAGAGAAAACCTGCTCCAGTATGGTTGAGAAGACCATGGGTGGCAGTCCCTCTGTCGACATAGACTCATCCTACCCATTCCTCTTGCAGATCGGAGATTTGTAGGCTAAACAAACAAGGGCAGCCCATTCTCTCCTGCTGAACAGTGCAAACATTTAATGGGGGAAAGTCTGGATTCAGTTTCTTCTGCCTCCAATAAGACAGCTGGAGCTGACAACATTAGTCATTGTGCTCAAGCCCTGCTTGCATCTTTCCCATAGGCAACAGATTGGCCACTGTAAGAACAGGATGATGGACCTCTACCCTGATCTAGCAGGGCTCAACTAGCCAAGAAGGGGATGGGTGGAAGTGCTGCTTAGCAACTAGTCAGAGTGGCATGGTCTTCAATGAGCTAGCATATGCTCTGATTGGTG